>NC_056527.1:130538695-130554043 GCF_019175285.1 Sceloporus undulatus | reverse complement strand
TGGAGGATGTTGTGTTTTATGTGTTTCTTGCTGTAATGATCTTATACTTCTTGTGGTTCTTTTTACTACACACACACATACACATCCCTGCGTATATTAATTAAAAAGTACCCCAATCATGGTTGTCTACACAAAGCCAGAATATAGAGCTAAGTACTCAGTTCCTTTTGCTTGACTGGACAAACTTGCCTGATTCGTTTTCTCCAACGACATTCAACTTGTTTATAAAGTTTGGTCAAGAGGATACAGTTATACACAGTTCAGAAAGCACTCCTTTCTAGGGGAAAAAAACCCATTACAAACCAAAGATAAACCTAATAGCAGCAAATGGTAAAAACTGTTGGCTTGTAAGAAATGAGCCATTGTTTCTTTCCCTGGTTAAGTGATGACAAGAGGCCAGACAAGAAGCCGGAGTGAATACTTGGGGAGAAGTCTCCACTGAGACTATAAGGGTTCCCTGCGGTTACTTTTGTATCGTTGTCCTTTTAGCTCAATGCCCCAAAGTGACCACTTCAGAAACCATTCCCTTTGATTGTTGGCTTCACCTTTTTGTTAGCTAGCCACTGTTGTGGAAATAAATTGAACTGGCTGATCAGTTCAGAAGTAATATTCTAATTTATACCTGTTAACTGCTTTATGAATGTATCAGTGGTTGATAATTCAAATGGATTTGTATTGGCACTTCCTTATGATGCTGTTAAATAGCCAGATTGCCTGGCAATGTGTGAGGAATGGATGAATTCAGTTATATTTTAGAGTCTCTTTTGCATGCTCTTACCCATAATTTTCTGTTTCATTTCAGTATCCATCTTTCCTTTTAAAGTCTCTAAAAATCCAGCCATTGAATAATTAATTACATTGGTTCAATATAGTTTAACAATAGCTTTAGAAGAAGATGTGTATTTTTATAGGTAAGATATATAGATAAGATATACGTATACAAGGCTTGAAAAGGTTACTTTTTTGGGCTAAAGTTCATCTTTATTACAGTCATAGACCAGCATTGGTAAAAAAAAAAAAAGGGGGGGGGGTAAAAGCAAGGTAAAAACACAGATTAAAAACAATATTAGCCACAGATGCTGGCGAAACGTCAGGAAGAAACTCTTCTAGAACATGGCCACACAACCCGAAAAACCCAGAGAAAGCTATAGTATTGAAAATATTCTTTTAAGATCCAGTGTGGCAAGGCAAGATTGGTCCTAGCCTACTGCAGAGATCATTGCCTGATGGGTTTTAATCGCAGCTGCACAGAATCTGGCAACTTTACATGTTATATCAGGGTTGGTGTCTGAAAGCATCAATGAAGTGTAAAATTGACTGGTATGTCCTTGATGTTTATACAACAGAGGTGAAATAAAGCTGAGGCAGGTGTCTCTGTAGTACAAGGACTGGAGTAATACATGCTCTGTTGTCTCTATTTGGCCAGAGTCACAGGGGCATAATCTGTCTAAGAAGGGGGTCTTCTTGTATTGGCCTTCAAGGATGGCTGAGGGAAGGGCATGGCATCATACCAAAGTAAAGGCTCTCTGGCGTTTAGGTACTTTGAGTTTTGCTAAGTATGCCATAGGTGATGCCAAGTATCTGCTGGAGTCACTAGCAATAAAAGTTGGAGCACTAGCTAGGCCTAGTTGTCACTTGATATCTATTGTATGAAGATTGCTTTAGTCTTTTCATATTCCATGCTTTTTTGGGTCAAAATGACCAGAATCCCTCTGCCAGTCTGGCCACTGCTCATGCCTAGGGGATCTGAGTAGGCCAAAAAGCAACTCTTTTCGAGTTCGGGAGCCTCACAACCATTTTATGAAAGTTAGGAAAGAGAAGGTGGTGCTATCTTTTCATATGTTCTTGCACTGTTTTTCTTATTATTTCTAGATTTTTGTTGCTTAAGAGCACATTTCTAATTGATTAAGTGTTTATAATGTAGGAGAGTGTTTGGGTCTGGATTTTTTTTTCTCCAGCCCTTAACATGTGTGGAAGGAATCTCAGGGTGAAGTCTTCAAAACTCTGTGCATATATATATATATATATTCCCTCTTTGTTAAACTTGGCATTTAATTATTTGAATGGCATCCTTGGTACAATTGTGCCTTAATGTCCCTTGTGACATCACCTTTTAAAAATCACCAGGACCCAACTCCCTGTGATGTCACAAGTGGTCTATACTAGATCTTTAGACTTGATCCTAGGATAGTCCAGATGTGGCAGTCCTAGGAGGGCTTTATGTCTGAAACAGATAAAAGCAAGACCCTTTTAAATTTGCTGTACTATCATGATGGTCAGAAATAATGCTGATATTCTCTCTCAGAGAGAGAGAGAGAGAGAGAGAGAGAGAGTATTAACACAGGGATGTATAGGAATTAGCTACTGAGTCCATCAGCTCTCCAAAGTCTCAAGGCTGGGGCTGGCAGTCATTTGTCTGCACTTCTGATAGAGAAGGCTTCTTCCTAGCTTTCCATCACTCAGCCCTGACCAATTTGGCTGCCAGATTTCAAGCAATTCTGTCAGTGACAGAAGCAAAGAGATCAGGATTTTGAAGAGAAAGATGGGTGCCTGTCACATGATTAAGATGACACACTAGGCCCTTTGTTTTTACTTTGTTTCTTGTGCTGCATTTGGAATCCAGAAGTTCAAATATAGGGGAAGACAGAAAGGAGACACCAAAACTGAATGGCTTTTCAGACAGGCTAGCAGTGAGCAATGATAACTACCTGCTGAAAGTTGTCTATGTTTTATTCCATTTGACAATAATAATAATATCACATATGATGTGCCAAAAATGATTCATTTCGGCCTGGTATCCCAACTGGTGGTGAATTTATTTTGTTCTCTTGGTCCTTGACTGGTTTGGAAGTCTAATGAGGCCACAGTGAGCTTTCGCAATGACAAGAACTGTCAATACACAGCTACCTGCATACAGGAATAAGAGGCAATGACAAGGACTTTGTATCTCATGGGCCCCAGCTTCAGACCCTTGGGAACAAAGAGTGATAAAAAGATGAGATAAGGAGTTCTGGAGCCTGAGAATTTGCAATGTCTGAGGGGTAAGGGATATGGGCCTTCTCCAGGCGAGGCCATGCTTTTCTTGCCTCATAATTCCATACCTTCCAGTGTCTTGATCTGGCAGGGACAGTCCCAATCATTCCTCTACTGTCCCACTTTTCCAGCTACTTTTAAAATGCCCCAGATTCGCTCTCCTCCTACCACTCACCTCCTTCATCCTCTGCTACTTTCATGACTGCAAGCTGAGTTCAAAGTACAAAAGTAGTTTGCACTCAGTTAATGCAGCATGGAGGAGAGAAGAGAGTGGGCCTAATGGCCATAAAAAGACATATGTAAATATAAGTTGGACTTAACACCTGTGTAGTGTAGGGGCTTAAGTGTTGCCCTAAGACTTTGGAAAACTAGAATTTAACCCCCTTCTCCTCTTTTACCATTGAAACTCACAGGACGACACTGAGCAAATTGCACTCAGTCTTAGAGGAAAGCAATTTCAAACTTCTTGTGAATCCTGTCAAGAAAACCTTAGGACAGGGTTCACATCGGCTGAAGTTGACTTAAAGGCACATAATAACAGTGCTTAGAATTGGTCTGAAGCCATGCCACTGTCTGTGGGTCCCAGTGGCTCTGTCCTTCAACCTTGTTCCATGTTTCAATAAATCCACACCAAGTCTCTCAACAGAATTAACACTTTTAATGAGCTCAAAAACTGGCATTCACCATCAACAGATTAACTTTCTTGGCCCCTGGCTCCTTAATCTTCCTTTATCATTCACCAGACTTCAGCTTGTGGATCTATGGAGGACAGTCAAGAATTTTCTGCAGATTCCCAGTCGGCCTTTTCTATTATCGATGGACCAGGACTGTGTTCCCAGCACCATCCCTGGACGTCTCGCCATGCCCTTTCCGATTCTCCCAACCAGGTTGTGTGACTCCCCTTCTACAGAGGAAGGAGTCCCTCCTAAATGGGGAATTTCTCCCACTTTCTACCCTGGGGTCTTTTCCTTTCAGATGCTCGTGAGTCTCCAACTTTGGGGTCCTCTGTTCCTCTGCAAGGCTGCAGTCCAACCTTCACTTGGTGGGAGTTCCTCCTCTTTCCTTTCCCTTTCCACAGCTGCCTCTCTCATTGCCTCTCTTCCATGTCTCCTCCTTGACTCCACCTCTCCATCTCCTCTTATGTCCCATTCCTCTAGCCACTCCTTCATGTCCTCCTTTCTCACAGGATCAGGGCCATGGCGTGTGGTGGCCGCGGCCCTGATTCGGCCAGCCCCTAAATCTTTGTTGTACAGCCCCTAAATCTTTCCTCATAAGGCATGCTTTCTAGGCCCTTCACCATTTGGTGGCCCTCCTTTGGACATGCTCCATCTTGTCAACATCCTTTTTGAATTGTGGTGTCCAGAATTGGACACAGTATTCCAGGTGAGGCCTGAATTCAAAAAGCAGGAAGGAAGTATTTTTCTGCACTGTATATGGTCTCTGCACTAAAATACTGATTATTCCAAGCCCCAAAGCATAAGTCTGAGCTCCAACGTCAGGGTCAGAACATTTCCCAACTCCCATGAGCCTCCATTTCTCTTTCTAGAAAACGATCCCTCTGCTAGTTTGTGCAGGAAGAGTTTTGAGACTTTACCTTCCTGTAGTCAACAACAAATCTTTAAAATAATAATTGGAGTAACAGCAGAAGCTTGACACAGCCACAGTGAGAACCTTCAACAGCTGCACCAGATGGTTTCCCACTTTCCCACTGAAATTCTTATTTATTAGAATTATATGGGCATTATCTCAGCAGTAAAACAGAACATCTGGAACTGTTTCTTTAGCTGCCTCTAACTGCCTCATTATTTCCCCCCAGAAAGCATAACCTGCACTTGAGTAGCAGGCATGAAGAAATCCAATTGCTCTTTGTCATTTGTGACATCTCAGCAGCAACACTGATAGCAAGGGCTGATGCAACTCTCTAAGAAAGTAAACATACAGGGGCCTGGAATCATGTTTAAATAGCAAATCATGCCTCCCAGAGGTTTCAGATCATGCAGTTTGCTATGGGGAGTGGGACTGGTGAGCAAAACACAGAAATGGTGAGGTTAGGTGGCCTATCAAGTTCGGAAGGGAGGTAAACATTGTTCCTGAACTCTTAGACTTTGCATGTCCTGGTTTATATTGAACTATGAAGTTGCAGTCGCAGGCACCTGCAACAACAAAATAGCATCCCTCTTCGAAAACCTTGAGGTAGTTTAGTGGTTAGGATGCTGACCTTGACCAAGAAATGGTCTGTCCGTGAAAATGTGGACGTGTGGATGACCTCCACCCAGGATGTCGCTGTTCCATACTAAAGACCACATCAAGGGTATGACCTGCACAATGTGTCGGCCCAGAGACTAATTGGGATAGGCCCATGTTTGTCATGGCTGCACCTGTTAGATCTGAAGAGCTGGATTCGAAGGGGATGTTGAGGTCTCCCAGGACTAAAACCCTGGGGGATTCCAACACCAGCTCTGAAAGCAGTTGTGTCAGCTCAGCTAGGGAGTCTGTCAAGCAACAGAGTGGATGGTATACCAACAGAATCCCCAGACTATCCCTAGGCTTCAGGGTCAGGTAAATACATGTTGTCTGTTTTCCCGACACCTATTCATCTTGGGAGCGACTGATCAGCTGGCTGAGCAGCGACTAAGACGCCGCTTGCCTTTGCTGCAGGTGTGACATGGTTTAGAGGCTTCTCAGTTGCTATTCAGCCAGCTGCTTGGTTGCTGCTCCCAGGTGACCAAGAGCAAAGCAACCCAGACTGGTTATTTTGGATTTGCAGTAGAACAGTAGACCTAATATCAAGAAATATTCATGGAGTGTGTCATCACCCAAGATGAAAAGGGATGGCAAATGGAAAAAATTTGGAGAGCACTGATCTAGGCCATATTTTTTGAGCTGTTTGTCTACAGGAGGACCTATTCAAAAGCATTACTGAAATCAAGACATACTACATCTACAGCATTCCCTGATCCACCAAGCTTGTATCTTTATCAAAAGGAGAGAGAATATTCATCTAACAGGACTTGTTTTTGAGAAACCTATGCTGCTTTGGTAATAACAGCAGTATATTTTAATAGCCTGAAAGACTAGATCCTTTCCTGGTAGTTGTTCAGGTTTTCTTCCTCCTGACCTCTTTGGAAGATGAGAAAGGTTTAACCACAGAGGGTCAAACTGGATGTTAAATGGTCTGTGTCTTTCCATGGATTAATCCCATTTTCCTTCAGATGATGGGAGCTGCCTTAGGCTTCAGTAAGCAGACTTGCAAGTGAAGAACATGCTCACCTCCTAATAATAAATCACAAACAAGTGTGCATTAGTGTGGTATAGTGCTTTGAACATTGGACTAAGGCCTTGTCTGCATGGGACAAAAGGCCCTCCTCTCCCATTCTAGTGTCATTCTGTTCAGACGATGCACAACCCAAAAACTCCTCTGAGAAAATCTTGCCAAGAAAACTCTGAGATAAATTCACCTTAAGGTTGCCATAAGTCAGAAATGATTTAAACAGCAACAAAGAACCTAGGAGCAGTAAGGATTTCTGGCTCCATGAAATTCACTGCCAACCAAAGCAAGCAGATGATCACTTCACCTAGTCATTCCCATCTTCTTTTTATCCTTTTGTAGAGGTTACAAGAAGAAAAAAGTACAAATGCTTTCTCTGTGCACTGGGTGAAAATAACTTACTACACAGGAAATGGCTTGCTTAGTTTGAGGTTTAATTACTCCCACCTATCCCTAGAACTGGGAGTAGGTTTGAAACTAACCAGACCGTGTTCCTGGAACCCTTCTCTCCGCAGTCAAACAGAATATATTACAGCAGAGAAGGGGAAAGGATCTTGCATTATCTAAGGCCCCTGGGGATTGTCAAAGCTGTGTCTAATCCCTAAAGGATGAAGAGGGTCATACAATGGCAGGCAAAATTGGCTGGCTGCGCTGTACCAACTCCTTAAGGAGGTCACAAAAGAAACCACCTTCAGGGGTCGCCCCTGTGAAAAGCTGAGGTTGTGGCCAAGAATTTCCTTTCTCATGCAGATTTGTTCCTTGCTTGTTCACTTGTTCTTTCATACACATGCATGCATATTCTGGCTGCTGCTGCTGTCTTCCTTGCCTGGGACAGTGTCTGATTGTACCCCCTACCAGCTCACCACTGAAGGGAAAGGGAACCTCTCCCCACTCCACCTTCTCTCCACTCCATACATTTTCTCAGCCTTCTAAACCAATCCAGACAGAAAACAAGGGAATTATTCAGGCAAGGAAAAGCCACAAGGCTTGTGATAATCTCAAGGAAACATGTTTCCCTCTGTTGAGAAGGCTGCAGGCTGCAAGACCATCAGAAAGCAATGCAGAAAGGCACAGGCAATAATTAAGAGCTCTTGGCCTATTAATGAGAATTTAAGACAGTGGAGAAAGAAGATAATGAGAAAAGGGCATAGGATGAAAGCAAGCGAAGCAGAGTGGCCTCTCTTGGCTCACAGAGCCTCTTTGCCATGTGCATGTGACAACATACATTATTTCATTTATTTTCATTGTTGCAGGGCGTACATAATACACCATCCTGTAACTATAAAAGCAACTAAAAGGTATTGTAATGTCAGAAAATGATATTTGTGTGTGAGCTATAAATACTGTATATACATAGGCAGGCACAATTTCTCACACACAGTTATTCAAAATTGCTACATTTCTAAGAGCATCTTTTGAAGCTGTTCTAGAACTATGTGTAGTGGCAGACTTTGTTGGCCATAAATGATGCAGCAGATGGACTATACAACAGAAAAGCACTCCAGTCCTTTTGCTGATGGGGTCCAGCATTCCTTCATAGCCAGTGGTAGAAACGATCCCCTAAACAAGTAATTTTACCCAGACTGCCCCCAGCTAGCAATCAAATTCCACATTACTGGCTAAATGCAGTCCCTGGGCTGGGTTGCAGCCCTGTCCCAGATGAGGCCAATAGAAGATGGATTCCCAAAGGTTATATAGTGGAGAAACAGTAAAAGAATATCAGTTGTTAATGTTTGGCCATGACGCTAACCAAGACTCCATCTGTCGGGGATGCTTTGATTGTGATTTCCTGCATGGCAGGGGGTTGGACTGGATGGCCCTTGTGGTCTCTTCCAACTCTACGATTCTATGATTCTATCCAAAATCCATTTGCCTAGTAGCAGAAGTTAAATTAACTTCTTGTTGTTATATGTCTTCAAATTGTTTATCATGCAGGTTTCTTGGCAAGATTCGTTCAGAAGTGCTTTGCCTTTGCATGAAGGATTTGCCTTCATCTGAGGCTGAGAGAGTGTGACTTGCCTGAGGTCACCAATAGGTTTCAGTGGTTGAGCAGGGATTTGAACTCTGGTCTCCAAAGTGATACTTCAACTCTCAAGCCATTACATTATGCTGACTCTGTCACAAGTCACTACAAAGTAAATACAATAATTCCTTTTATATTAAGCAAGAAACTCTAACTCAGAAAATGGCATTACTAATATACAGATATCTTTAGCATTGCTTCCAAAATACTCCTTTTCAGGGATAGGATGCAGTTGGAACAGGTGTACTGGGCTGACTCAGCATACCCTGAAGTTCTGGCAGTCATTTCCCCCAATATCCTTTTGACCCCCATCACATGGGAGAGGTCATGGTTACATGTGGGGGTCAAGGAGTTGTGCATTCAAGTGGCTACTGTTGCATATTTTGCCCTCTGCCTTTCTCTTGAACCCGGTCGCTCCCTGCTAACTCATAATGGAGTATATCTTAATGAGCCTGGCTCTAGTCTAAGAATTCTGCTGTCAATGGGTTAGCAAAGCAGAGGTTAGGAAAGTTACCTTATTTGACTTTGATTCACCATTCCACTTCGCCATTCCTACCCATCCCCTGTAATGTGCCAGGAAGGTCAAGAAACCAACACACATGTGATCTCTGTCACATCTCTAAAGATCAAGCTATATAGGTCTACATGTGACAGCATCATGCACGGAGGTGCCAGCATTCACTTTATCACAAGCAGGAATCCGATCCATGCTTTAGCTTCCCAGCCTTAGACTCAAAGGAAATTAAACAAAATGTAGATGTTCCAAGATCATAAATACTCTTGTATATATTTCCCTTCATTTATATTATTTTAATAAAGGAAAACTTCAGCTATACAAAAGTCTTATCGGAATATAGGAAGCTGATTTCAAAATTATGGGAGAACTCAGCGCAAACCATACGTTTGTCGTGCCCTGCAGATGGCAGCACATTTCTCCAGAGAGTGCCATTTTTGTGTTCATTTGAGTAGCTACAGTCTCACATTTTTGACTGACATTGTTATCCTCCATTTGGAACAACAACAAAAAATGTACCCAAATGGGCTGTGCTGGGAGAACAGCAAGACTATGGCCATTGGTGCCAATAAAAACAGGTGCAGGGAGGAAGCAGGGTTCTTGCAATAAACCACAAGGGAATATTTCATCCCAAGCATCAGATAAATTCCTCTAGACTCCAGCAAATTTAATAGACATGGAGGGGATGCCTTGATGACCTAGGTACTCATTCATAGGAACAAAGGAGTGTTGGTTTCAATTCGTGTTTAAATCTCTGTGGGATCCCAATAAGAGCTTGTTCACATGCTGCTTGTGGTCAGAAGTTTTTTTTATCCTTGAGGAAATACATATGACTTTTAAATAATGTTCTCATGCATGCATCTGTCATAATCTGTGGCAAGGCAAAATGTCTTGGTTGTGAACATTAAATGGACAGACTCCTCTAGGCTTTGCCCTGTGGGTGTATTAAGGGCATAATTAGAGCTAAAATCTTTGAGTATCTTGTCTTGTCCTGAAACTTGCTGGCAGTTCTGGTGCTCATTTTATTCCTTCCCCATGCTTTCCCTTCCTTTTCCTTCTCTAGTTTACGCATTGCACAGTGACTCTGAGAATCTCAGTAGCCATGCTGTTTGTAGCATTGTGGAAGTTGTAATCCAAAAAAGAAACTTTTCCAGTTCTGGTATGATCCAATCCATGGTATCAGAGGAATAAGAATGTATTGCCTCCTACATCACTTACAGAACCATACTGTTTTTCATTTTTAGAGCCCATCTTTGGGGCAGTACAGATGAGAAGAAAGGGATGGCCAGAGTGGAGAGATATGGCAAATCACTGCCTGGCATGCACCACCATTAACCTCAATGTCTAGGCCAGTTCCTGATCTGAACTGGTTACAAAATGATTTTTCCCTTCTCAGCACTGTGACTGTTGGTGTGCAGTTGCTTGCTCTGAGGTCAGAAATGAGGTGCCCAGATCTCAATGGCAAGCTACTATGTGCCAACGGCAGTGGTGTTGAGGAGGGAAAAACCTTTCTGTAACTGTGCCAGGCTGGGTACTGGCCCAAACATTGAGGTTAGTGACAGTGCCTGCCGAGCAGTGATCTTCCCTGGCTCTGCCAGGGAGCTGTGAGGAAAGGCAGTGGGGAAGGTAATGGCTGTGGGAGCTGGCGGTGGACCAAAGCAATACCTGAGTTCAGGGACATGTGTAGGCATCTACCTAATGTCTCTGTGAAGTAGGGTAGTGGGGTGGCTTTGGTACAGGTCCAGGACAGAACAGGTCAAGGAGTCCATTTGGGCTTTTGCCACTAGTGCAGACTTGCCCTAAACCAGGGCTAAGCAACATAATACATGCTGGATGGTGTGAACTCCAGCTCCTATGATCCCTGACTAATATGAGGCTGCTTAGGATGACAAGAGTTGTAGTTCAACACACTTGGAGAGTCCTGCTTTGATTATCCCTGCTGCCCATTAAATATAAGCTGCCCATTAAAAAGAAAAACAAACTAGGCTGAATTAACCAGGCAATGAATGAAAAAACGAACTAGGCAGGGGTTTGGTGAACCAGGCAGGTGGCAAACGTTTTCCTGATCTTCAGTGGCCCATTCCTGACTTGGACTAGTTTCCTGGGAAGAAAGCGCAAGCAAGGAGGGGGCAAGTGTTGTGTTTAATGAGGTGACTTCCAGTTCCAAATGAAACGGAGGGCGGGGTACATTGTGTGAACTCTGACCCCCGCTGTCCATCTCAGCTTTTATCTGGGAGTTTTATGAGCTGCATAAACCTCTCTGAGAGACCCACCGCAGCTTTAGAGCATTGAAGCCAGATTAAAAAAAAGTAGGGGCAGAAAGAAAGACAAGAGCTCTTGTGAAAAGGGAAGAGAGCGCAAGGGGAAACATCTCAGTCACGGAGAAGAGAGGAAGCAGGAGAAGCTGAGGAGCTGAAGACCAAATCATAAGCAATTCAGAGCTCTTATCTGACTTGACATTGAACTTGTTGTGCATGCCAGGAGCTGGTCCTTTTTCAGCCTTCAGAATCCCCCCATACACACACACACAAACATGCACAGACTTTAATTTTCCCACACAGAATGAATATTGTGCTCTTATGCAATGAAAATTTGTTACGTTCATAGCCACGATGGCTTTTCATGATTTAAACATTCTTGCCTGATTGTGGGTATCAGTGTCCTACATGAGATTTATCTGGATTCTTGTTGGTTCAAGGACAAAAGGGTTCAAGCGCTGACTGTAATAAAATCTTCCTCCAGTCCTTGAGTCGTGAGGAAAATCACAGAGATATAACTTCCAAATAATAGTAACTACTCAATATTGGAAACCCCAGGATGGAGAGAACAGTCACTTCAACATTAAGAAGGAATACTTCCCAGGCAAGAAGGTTTAGCCACAGCTGGGGATCCTGCAACTAGGCAATAGCCATTTTGACACAGTGATCACTTTAAGTGGCAACTGCCATTAATTCAGTAATATTTCCTCAACATGAGTGATTGAATCAGACAAAATTAATTATTTTTGGCAGCTTACAGACCGCCGAAAAGTGGCGGTCTGCCGCCGCCACCGGTTGCAACTTCCGGGAACCGCAGCAGCCAAACAGCGCGGTTCCTGGACACTGAAAAGAAGGAGCACGAAAATCATGCTCCTTCCTGCACCCCGGAAGAGACGCCGCAAGTGCCAAAGCGCGCACTCACGCCGTCATTTCCAGGGTGCGACGTGCAGACGCAGCGCCTCCGCTACGTCAAGATGGCGGAGGCCGTGTGGAATGGCCACCGCCATTTCCTACGGACTCAGTCCGTACTAGGGTTAGGGGCATCTGGAAGAGACGCCCCTTTCTAACCCTAGTACGGACTGAGTCCATGCTAGGGTGCCCGTTTGTAACGGACCTTTGTTAAGCTGAGTACTCAGTAGTGTCTCTCAGGAAACTGAGATGGACATCCAGGTTTGCTGTTGATTTTAGGGACTATTAACGCTGTGGAAATAATCCAGGATGAATCCAGGTTGAATTTTTGTTGTTCACCTGCATCTTGAATGCACTCACTTCAGTTTTGGGGAGTGAGCTGCCAAAACCCCCACTTAACCCAAGGGGTCATTCAGACTACGAAATAACCTATGTGGAAACCGGGTTATTTCAGAGTCATTCACACTGGCACCAACTTGCCTCAATAGGACCAAAAAGCCTATTTAAACCGGTGCCTTTGGTACCAGATCCCTTAGCGGTTCTTTTTTTAAGAACCACAACAATCCACATCTCCAACAGAGTGAATGCACTATCAGATCGACTCAGATCGCACAAGCCACTGTGCAGGAAATAGAGCTGCCTCCATTTTGATCTGGAACGGTGGCGAATGGGAATGTCCAACTGGATTTAAATGCCATGGAGAGGTTTTCTGCCTTAAAACATAGTGGGAACAGTGAGTTGATTTTTAATTGATTCACAGATGCAAATCTCTCCGTGAAGTAAGTGTGAGTGACCCCTAGGATAATCTGTACCGGGTTTTTCCCCAAGTTTTTGAAAAACCTTCAAATTGGGAATTAAGACTCCATGTCTTTCCCCTATAAAAGGCCCTGGAGTGCAAAGTTAAATTCATGTTAGGATGGAAAAGTGCTTCCTCCTTCCATCTCTTAGTTCTGATTCCTAGGGGAATGCTTCCAGCCTTCTGATCTTGAAGGCCTCATTGAAAAATTACTAGTCTCACTGGCTGAGCTTTGCCTAGTTCATTTTGAGCTCAGATCATTAAAAAGTGAAACTCTGTGCTTATTTGAAATCACTCTTTGTCCCTCCATCTCACTTTCTACAAAATCTGGAACTTAACCAGAGACCCTTGCTGTGTCACAATGGCCTGGTTCTGTCCCGGAGGATATTGTTATAGTTTGTCCCCCTCTTCTTTTCACTGCTCTAACGTTAGGTGTCACAGTCCCTCAAAAGTCTACTGAAACTCAGGAAAGGTGATCTTTGTCACACCTAAATCTATTTTCTTTTAGGGAGGACTATTCCCCCATGTGTATTTGTGTAGATCTTTATTGCCCCCACCTTTAGATTTCTCTTTCCCCCTTCTCTTCTTTCAAATTCCTGAAAAATTGCTTAGCCTGAAGCCCTGTCTCTCGCAATCTAATCTAGCCCTCCTTAGCACTCACAGACCTTCTTACAGCATCCTAATTTTAAAACTATGAAAACCTTCTCTGCCTTATGAGTTTGCTTCTTTTAGTTAAAAGTTATCCCCACCTTGAGACTATAATATTGTATTAGTTAATTATATGTACTTTTATTTATTGTTTGCCCAGTTATAAACTTCAACCATAATATTATGAGGCAATGTGGTGTAGTGGTTTGTGTGCTGGATGAGAATTCTGGGAGACCAAGGTTTGACCTGAGAAACCTCATACAGGACTGTGTTTTAAACTTATACCCAAATTCCAAGAAAGAGAGAGTTCATACACATAAACATCCCCTCTGAAGCTGTTTCTGTTATTACTGATGTCAACCTATAGTCTAATGTAGGGTTTGGAGAAGTGGTTCTAGTTGGGGAAAGTAAAACAACAACCCATGATATTTCCTATTTGCAGGGTAAGGCGGGGGACATCACACCAAACAAACACACAGAGACCACTTTTGTACTCCTGAGGGAGTACATATTAGGGGCTGCAAAATAGGCTGTGTGTGCCACATATAATTAAAATTATTATTATTACAGTTGTCCCTCCATATTCGCAAGGGTTAGGGGAGCAAGAGCCCCGTGAATATGGAAAAACTGCAAATAACAAAAACACTGTTTTTACTTGAGAGGACACCTCTCTAGGAATCTCTAGGTCCTCCAGTGCAACTCTGTGGTCAATGTCCAACATACACTGACCATAGAATGACACTGGAGTAGCTACAAATGGTCTTTCAGTGCAACTTGTAGTTGAAGTTGACCACAGAGTTGCACTGGAGGACCTAGACAGTCCTAGAGAGAACATATTAATGAAATCTGTGAATAATCAAATCCGCAAATACCAAAGCCGCAAATATGGAGGGATGACTGTATTATTATTGTTGTTATTATTGTTGTTGTTGTTGTTATGTGTATCCCGCCTCGCCCTATATTGGATCGAGGCAGGTAACAACAAACAAAAACAATAACATCAAACATGAATAATTGACCTCCAAGCTGGTGGGATCTCCAGTGTGCTCATGAAGAACAGCTGGAGACTGACACTATTACCTCCTGCCATCTGCTGCTAGAAGCAGCTCACTCATACTATCTAATGATAGCATGGGCCTAAAGAAATTCTAGAATCTGGAGTTAATCCTAATTGTATGATGTTGGAGGTGCTGGGTCTCTGATAATACAAGGCCAGCTTCTTCCTGTTCAGCTTATCTGAAAACTATGAGTGATGCTTTTGACTGCCATTCTTATGATCTGTCTTTGATTTACTACAGTCCTACCTGATGGTGGATCCATCAGTGTTGGCTGTTGACATCAGTTCTCATCTATCATATTTTTTTCGCTTAAAAAATTCTTCTTCTTTGTCTTTCTCTTTTGGGAGGTCAGTCTGCCTGACTTACTACCTTGGGTAAAAAGGTCAGCTGTCTAGCGTTAAATATGAGATACAGCCAGTTCTGGAACTTCTGTGGATGAAATAACACAAGCTTGGAGTATGCCTCATGCTGTTTTCCACTTTTAAATGACTTGATTTATGGGACTTGAAATAATCCTATTACATTCCTGAGAAATGGAGATGCGTCAGTTGTAACTCTTACATTAACGGCTGCTCCAATGTGATATCTAGGCAATTCTATGTTCTGTTCAAACTATGATGACATCAAATTAGGAGGAGCAGTTAATACCCTGGAGGAGAGGATCATAATTCAAAATTACCTTAATAGATTAGAAAGCTGGGCCAAAACTAACAAAATGAATTTCAGTAGGGAGAAATGTAAGGTACTGCACTTAGGCAGAAAAAATGAAATCCATAGCTATAGGATGGGGGACACCTGGCTTAACAACAGTACATGTGAAAGGGTTCTAGGAGTCCTAGTA
>NC_056527.1:130351105-130538685 GCF_019175285.1 Sceloporus undulatus | reverse complement strand
GACCACAAGTTGAACATGAGTCGACAGGGAGATGTGGCAGCTAAAAAGGCCAATGTGATTCTAGGGTGCATTAATAGAAGGATAGTGTCCAGATCAAGGGAAGTAATAGTGCCACTCTATTCTGCTTTGGTCAGGCCTCACCTGGAATACTGTGTCCAGCTCTGGGGAACACCATTCAAAAAGGAGGTTGAGAAGCCGGAGCGTGTCCAGAGGAGGTTGACCAAAATGTTGAAGGATCTGGAAACCATGCCTTATGAGGACAGACTTAGGGAGCTGGGCATATTTAGCTTGGAGAAGAGACAGTTAAGTGGTGATATGATAGCCCTGTTTAAGTATTTGAAGGGTGTTAACATTAAGGATGGATGGGGATGGAATCACTCTCAGATGTCTAAATTGGAGTCTCTCCAGAATACTTTTCTGAAGAAACTGTTAAGCCTTCCTCCAGGAACTCTGACAGCTTTGGTTTGGGCAGAGGTTGGGTTTCCATCCATTAGAACTCACACTCATTATATTTTAGTTAATTACTAGAGAATCGTAAAATATTCCTCAGTTAAGGTTTTCCCCAAGTTATCTATCTAAAGATATGCAAGATATCACAAGTTGCTTGAATTGTATCTTATTTCATCTGACAATTTTCTTATCTCGAATTCTAAAGAGAAGCTTTGTGAATACATCTTTCACCATGGTGCTCAGTTGGATAGACAGGCTATTAATAATTCCAAATGTTCCAAATGGTATAGACTTAGTGGCAGGTTTTGTGTGACGTCGTGTGAAATAGTTTCACTTAATTACGTGATTTTTCTGAGATACTCACGGGACAAACTCCCGATCTCCTTCATGTGATAAACTCCTTAGAGTCGCTGGTGTCATCTTTTCTCACTTCGTCTCACCTTTAACAGCTCATCCTCTGAGGAGGAGATACCTTGGCCGAGGGAAACATAGCTCCATGTCTCTTTTGGCTAGTTAGGTAGAAAAAGAGCTATCTTCCTTTTTGATCTCAGTGTATTTATCTTATTAAAAATAGCTTTTTTATTTAGCAAAATAGACTGAGTATGCGTATTCAGTATGATTGCTTCTCAGGGAAAATTGGAACTCAAAAGGGTTCAACCTGCATAAACACACACAGTGAATCTACACTCTGCCATCAGACTGGTCTTAGCACACTGTCCTTCTAGCTCCCCATATTCTCAGATAGGAATCTTTCCCATCACTACCTACCTAATGCTTTTAGCTAGAGACATCAAGAATTGACTCTAGAACTGTAAAGCTGTGTGCGCTATCTCTTAACTGTGGTCCCTTCCTCGTCACAGATGCATGAAGCAATGCTTTGATGGAGAAAGCATTCCAATAGACCCAGCCAATGGCCTTTTGCCACTTCTATCCCACATGTGCCTGGGATGTCTTTAAAAGCTGTTTGTGGTACTGGTTGAGCTTAGAGGCTATCTCATTCTCAGACACTAGCAGGGAGTTCAGCACCAGAGTCTCTCAAAGGCACAAAGCATCTTGTTCCTATTTTCTCAGCCGGAGGTCTTGGCAGAAATGCTTCATTTCCTGAGACAGAATGAACTTTTAATCTACCAAGAGAAAACTTATTTGGGAAGAGAAAGGGAGAGAGGGAAAAAGAGAAGTCAAAATTTGGATAAGTGAAACCACATTAAGCGAAACTTTATGTTGTTACCAAAAAAAAATCCTCATCATCCTCATCTTTGTTTTTGCTTGGAGCAGATCAGATTGGTATGGTGTCTTTTCAGAAGCAAGTGCTCTGGCTGGGTCTCACACTTCTACTGAAGGCTGCATTCTGACAAGCTGCTGAGCTCTTAATCTCTGCAAAGAAGCCCAGCCAAAATAAATAAATAGGAGATATGTTACCTTTGTTGAAATAATTCAGATTGGGAGCTCTAGATAGACTTCTGTAGCTTTTTCCAGCACTATGACTCTAGACCAAGGAGATAACTGTATAATGTCAGTCTAGCATTGAGCAGTTGCCTGGAAGAGCAAATGGCTGGATGTTGCTAGTCTTGGGGGGGGGGGGGTGTCTCAAGTTCTACCTTTGCTTCTCAGCATTTGCTGTCTGGCTGAATTCAGATGAGTGTTTCTTAACCATCTAAGCCTTAAATATGATCTCAGCGGATATGGAACTGATTTAACTGAAATCAGAAATTTGGCTGCAGATGCTCAGTTCTACACTAACCAAACTTCTATTTTGAGGGCTTCCTGTCTCTGCTACAGTGAGGGAAAGTGAGCACAGTGGCACATTAAAGCTCCATCTATTTAACAATCCCTCTAGCCTGTGTCTCATTCATTTCCCTTTCTCTGGGACAGTTCAGTGACAAGGCAACCTAGAGCATCGTGTTAAACTTACATAGGACTGAGCAGCAGATGTGGCTTCCAATATTCTTCTGAGGAGCACACACTAAATGTTTGTGTGACTCTCCTTTTAAATCAGTCTGCACTTTCCTATGTTTGTTACAGTTGTCTTAATTAACCTGGCTAATTTTAGCTGACTCCTGATTGCTTCCACCTGGGATTTGATAGGAAAATCCATCCATCCCCCCAAATCCCTTTCAAAAAACGCTTGATATTTGACTGTAGGACTGAGCATCCCTGTGCTCTTCGTTCTCTAGTTTCCATCTTCATGGTGCCCTTTTGTTTTGTTCTACTACACATACACATGCCTTCCATCCCATTGTTCCTCCAAAGTATTGGACCAACAAGAGCTGGTGTGTGCTTGTTGGATGGGTATTCTGCAAGTTGTAGTCCAGGAAAGTAATTCCATTGTGCATCCAACACCCTCAGTTTGCAGGCTGGATGGAACATATCAAGGGAACAAAATGTCAAAAGTGCAAAAGAAGGCTCTTTTGGATCACAATGGCAGGAAGAATTAGAGTTTAGAAAAGTTCCTTTTTGGACTAGAACTCTCATCCTGGCTAAAGAGCCTGTACAGACAGGCCAAAATAAAGCTGCTTCAGGTCACTTTGGAGGTATGCTGTTTAAATGATGCATGAGTCCTATGAAGCCAGAAGCCATGCCAAAGCCAAGCCAGTTCTAAGCAATGAAGTGCAGCCTTGGTACAGCTTCTGGCCTCTTAAGATGTGTGTGTGTCATTTAAACAACATACCTTCAAAGTGACCCAAAGCAGCTTTATTTTGTCCTGTCTGTATGGGCCCAATAGATTCTTGGAGTTGCAGTCCAAAAAATAAAGTTTCCAAAGTTCTCCAAATCTTGTGATGGGAAAGGAAAAGAGGTAACTGGTCCAAACCAACCAGCTTGATTATAAAGTATTCTCTGATGTCTTGGAAAGAGAATTCTGATATATCTCTGGTTCTGCTAAATACAGTGTGCAAAACATTGTGGGTGGGTTGACAGAAGGCCACTGTAAACAAACTGGGGGAAAACAATTGTAAGATACACAGTGGTCCAGCCAAGAGTTTTCTACAAATGATAATCCTGAGTTTGTGAGAAACCAGTTTGAGAGAGAAAAGAAAGAAGAAAATATATATATTGACTATTTTTTTATTGGTGCTTTCTTTTGAGCATTCATACAGTGTGCTACCTTTCAGGGTATGATATTGTCCAGAACTGCATAGGGCAAGTTGACATGCTGTAAATCATACTGATAACATCTGAAGGAATAAAAAGAAAGAAAGAGATGTGGAAAGAAACATCTTTTGCCAAACAGAGAGCAAAGATAAAAACATAAATCAAAACTCTTTTTGCACACTAAAAATACATTGGAAAGGGGAGTTCCCCAAGCAGAACTTGAAGTGAGATTTCTCTGGCAACTTTATTCCCAGGAGGACTTATTCGCTATCCCAGAACTCCTGGTGGGACATACAGACATGGCGAAAGACAGGTGTCAATCAAAGCTAAGAAGAAACTTTGATTAAGAAGAAACACTCTCTATGATAATGGGTCAAATTCATTATGGGATTTTCACCTTCATAAGTGGGACATAAAACGGAATAGTTTGACAACACCCAAATTCATCTGTGCCAGCTAGGACTAGAAATGTGAAACGTGAGGTGAGGTGGACTAGAAAAGGCCTATATATTGTTCAAATTTTGTAGGCAAGCTAATATACCTCAGTGAGATCTGCCAGCTAATCCCAGCTAAATTTTATCTAGAGAAATAAAGTCCTCTAGAAAAACCAGTTGTCTGATGAAAAACCCAGCTGGTTTTATTAGGGCACTCATCTCCTAACACTCCACCAGATCAAAATGCTGGGAGCTGACGAAGGCGAAGGAAAGCATGGGGAGAGATTCAGACAGCAAACAAAATTCAGATTAATTATCCCCATTGAGCTGTGGGGACAATGGAAAGCCCTTAATCCAGAATGAAAAGCAAACAAGACCCAAGTCATTGTCTTCCTGCTTCCCTTAATCAAGGCGACAGGCTGTGCTTCTATTTATAATACAAATATTCAATTAAAAATTCCAAAAGGGTCCAGTAATTGGTTCTCAAGGGAGGGGATGTGGGGAAGGGGCTAGCAATGGTGGTGGAGGTTCTCTGGCCCTTCCCCATCCCCTGACTGCCATATATGAATGAAAAGAGCTTTGTTGCTTTGCTCTTTGGCAAGCCCGCTTCTGCAGAGTAAACTCTTTTCAGTGCTGGGAACCTGCCCAGGCAGAAGGGATCATCGGGAGACACTCCAGCAGACCCCGGCTGGGCTGGCAGCAACCTGCTTGTGAACATTAGCTTAACTTTGGTGAGCAAAAGGAAATAACTCCAGCAGAGTGAGCAACATGCCACACTGCATCTTGGTTTCTTCTTCACGGGAATTACCCTTAATTGGGATGAACTGAGGCCAGAAAAGATGTGCATGGTGAGGGAAGAAAGCGCATAGTGGTGACCAAAGGGCCTGGAAGAGCTGTGACAAGGAGCAAGCATACTTCTGTTGTTGTTGTTGTTGTTAACATTTATTTATAGAGTGCTGTAGAATCAAAATACAATAAAATAATAACAATAGATGATAATAAAGCTGTCACATGGCATACAATCTAAAACATCAATGTACACAATTAAAACATCTCTAAAATAATACGACGAGTATACAATGAACACATAAGCATCCTGACACATTAACAACCAGTACTATGGAATGCCTCCCTAAACCTGGCCTTAAAATTGGCCAGGAAAGTGATAGTTCTTAATTGAGAGATTCCAGGCAAAGGGAGCAGCATGGCAGAAGGGGCGAATCTGAGCAGAGGAGGAGGAGAACCTCAGCTGAGTCAGGAGACTGGTGTCATAAGATCTTAAAGCACGAGGAGGATGATAGGGACACACACACACACACACACACACTGCTTTTGTGGTATTGATGCTGAAAAAACTAAAACTGATTATGAATTCCAGCATGAAGCACAGGCATCCGCAAACAGAACAAAAGAACAGAGCTCTATTAAAATCATCCAGTTAGTTTTACAAGACACTACAATGCTCAGAAATGTTGTCCTGATCCATGTATTGATTATAAAGGTGTGAATCGGGTCATTCTGTCTATTAATGTGCAAAGACTGACTTCCTCAAGCACCTTTAGTAAAAGCAAGCTTAATTAGCCTTAGATTCATTTGACCATACAAACTTGTTGGCATCAAAACAACTAATGGGTTTGGCTCCTTTCTTATATTTATTTTTTTTAATCTCATATATCACTTATGGGCACTTATGGGTTCTTCTCTGTTCTGACAAGCTGGAATAGCAGGAACTCAGTCGAGTGAATTAAGAACCAGCAGGGCCTTCAAGTGCGGAATCATAAGCTTTCTTGACTAATCAACCACCTGTCCTAGGTCCTCCTCTCGGTCCAGTGATAACATCTCCTGGCAGCTACTTGCTCATTAAACTCAGAAAAACAATTAGAAAGTAGATTGAAGTGAACCCCCAAAATGCAATTACTAATGCAGCCACTGACCTGATTCCAAAGATTGACCTCAACATGAGAGCCAAAGGCAGCCTTTAGAAATGAGGCTGAAGGTTGTTGCCAATAAAATGGAGTTCAGTTTGCAGTGCACAAAGCAAAACCATGCAAAGAGCACACAGCAGGAAAGGGGATGCTCTATTTCACTACTCATGATAGGATATACTGTTAGAACATATAGATTTATTAAATTTTGGAGGGTGTGTGGTCTTCACTCTGACCTCAAACTGTCAGGTACATCTAGGAGGGACCACATTACTCCGGTTTTGAGGTCCCTCCACTGGCTGCCTATCAGCTTCCAGGCCCAGTACAAGGTGTTGGTTATCACCTTTAAAGCCCTAAATGGCTTGGGTCCAAGCTATCTTAGAGACCGCCTCCTCCCGTACAATCCTCCCCGCGCTCTCCGGTCCTCTGGGAGGAACTTACTGCAGCCTCTAAAATCTAGGCTTGCGGCGACCTCCCAGAGGGCGTTCTCTGCTGTCGCCCCCAAACTCTGGAACGACCTGCCGGATGAGATCCGTCAGATAACATCATTAGACAGCTTTAAAAAAGCGGTCAAGACGGATCTCTTCCGGCAGGCCTTTCCAGATTAACCATCCCGGCCCAGGTTCCCAGGTTCCCTGATTCCCTCATTCCTCCCGTGGCCCCATCTTAGTGATGGTTGAGGATCAACAGAGGGATATCAGAGTTTTTAGTTTTAACTGCTGGTTTTATGCTTTGTATTGTGTTTTTAATATGTTATACTGTTTAATACTGTCTTAAGGGGGGGAGGGATAAAGTGTTTTTAATTGTCATATTTTATATTTTACTGTTGTTAACCACCCGGATTGGTTTGCCAGAGGGTGGTATACAAATACTGTAAATATTATTATTATTATTATTATTATTATTATTATTATTATTATTATTATTATTATTATTATCTGACTTGCTAGGGGCACCGCTATTTCTCCAAAGTGAGGAGGTCAGGTAAACAGCTTGCAAAGGAGGAGGTAGGAGCCCTAGAAGATAATAAACTGGAAAATCCCCACAGGAAGTTTGGGAGTTGCTAAATGAAAAGCCATCACCTCCAAAAACCAACACAATGCTGATTGTTTGTTTTCGGCCTCACACTCGATGGGCCGGTGATCAAATCAATGACCCACCCATGTATCTGTTTATCTTCCCCGATTGTGTCAAGACCCAGGTGCACTGACTAGACTATTCTTCACCACACCTTAACAAAGCTCAGGTCCTTACACACTTTGTCTCGGCTTCAGCCAAACCATTAAGCTCATCACCAGAAGCTAGATTTCGCCTATAAATACCTGTAGAAGTATCCACCCGGTGTGCTATTACCAGAATACAGCCCAGTTCACACCAGACTGGACTCTGATTTTAGCTCCCTCGGCCATTTCCCCCATGTTCCAGTGGCTGTCTCCTCCATCGTTCCCATCTACATCGGATTCCTGGAGAGGCCTTCGGAAGTAAGTATCTCCCGTAGTTTTGCTTCTCTCAACTCTCTCCTGAATTTCCTTCATTTGCTTTCATTAAGCATTGACTGTGTGTGTGTGTGTCCTTTGCTGTGTGTTTGTTTCCCCTTTTAATAAATATTTAGACATTAATCAGAATAATCTGTCTCCGCGTCATTTCTTAATGGGATTGTTCGGTCCTCTGGTATACACTATCGGGACACGATCTTGTGAGGGCGTTGTTAGGACCCTCCCTCTCTGCAATTTGAGCTAATTAAAAATTCCCCTAATTAGAAAATTCCTAACAATACTACCAGGACTACCATTTCCCATTTTAGATTTGGGGCCAAACCCTATGGTTTTCTAAGCTGACATTTCTAGAAAATGCACTTATATTGTTTAAATATTCATTTTTTAAAACCCCATTGTCCTGGTAGATTCTGCAAACCTATTTTGTTGTGGTGGTTGTGGTTGTTTTTGCTCCAAGTCAACTTTATCTTATGGCAACCCAAGGAATCACTGAGTGAGTACCAAGATCCCTGATCATCAACTGCCCCACTCAGGTCTTGCAAAATCTGGCTTCCTTGATTGACTTACTCTATCTGTAGTGAAGCCTTCCTTCTTTCCTACTGCCTTTCCCCCTGCTTTTGCACTTTCTTCCTTCATTTTAATCAGTATTTGTCTTTCTTATTTTCTGCATGTCTTCTGCAAGTCTTCTTCTGTATGTTTTAAATTGCTAATACTCCTTCCTTCAGTTTTCATGCCAAGCAGATAAGGTGATAAAAGACCTGAGTCCAATCCCACTTTCTGTGTGGTATGTTCTGCATATAAATTAAACAGATAAGTTGATAAAACACAGCTTTGTCTGACCTCCTTGCCAATGAGAAACCATTCTGTTTCTCCATATTGTCTCCCAACAGAGGTCTTTTATCCTGAGCATAGGTTACACATCAAGGCACTGCTATTTCTTTTAGAGTGAACCATCATTTTTCATGATCTGTACAGTCAAAGGCTTTGCTGTAATCTAAAAAAAAAAAAGACAGGTTGATTTTCTTCTGATGTTTTCTGGTGTTTTCCATTATCCAATATATGTTTCAGTATGAGCCCTAGTGTCTCTTCCCTAGCTTGGACACTTGGCATTTCTCACTCCATCCATACCAATAGCAATGGTACTGTAGCTCACTCTTGTTAGTACTGTGCTAAGGAAGGCACATGTTAGATCACTTCTGAATGTCATGAAAACCCTTTGATGAGATAACAAGCCTATAGAACCAAATTAATCCAAGGATAATAAAAAAATGTAAAAGATGTTTTGAGTTTGCTTTCTCTAAAGGCATATGAAGAGATCTTATAAAATTCCTATACAGAGTGACCTGATCCACAACTCTAAAATGAACATTTGGAAACATCCCTCTCACTTTGCTGCCCATGGCAACCTTTTTTTCTTAATTGGATTAACGCAATGCACAATCCAATCAACTGGGGATCAGAGAGAACTAGATGATAATGCAGTATTCAGTAGCCAATAAGATTTAGCTCCATGATAGCATTACTGATGGCAACTAAAGGTTTAAATAGCCTGCTATTTTCACTATAAGCACCAAACATATAGAAAATAGATGTGTTTCAATTGGGGTGGAAATTAAACCAGAAGTGATGAACATGCGGCTATTTTGATGTTCTCAGGATGTATCTCTCAGCATCCCTTACCACTGACCATACTGTCTTGGGCTGATCAGAACTGCAATTGATCTATGTCTGGAGGGCCACATGTTTCACCATCTCTGGCCCAAGCTTTCTTATATGGTATAAATATTCAACTCATTTTAGCAATTCAGCACTGTTGGTGCTACTGTTTTTCTTGTGACAATGACTGCTACTGTTTCTTTCCTCTTTCCTGTGCCAGCTTCTTTGACCTTCTTACTGATTTAAACAGATGAGTGATCCAAAAAGGCATCCCATGGAGACCAGGATGATAGCACAATGCTACATAGTCAATTAGATTGGACTACATGGTGCAGTAACTGAGGGTGAATGAAAGTGAACGTGATTTAAATGAACAAAAATAGGATGCTTTTAATGATAACTTCCCAGACAAAATCTCTCTCATTAATACCTCTGAGTTGTCATAGATAGATGATTTCCGTGTAGGGAAGAGTGATTTCCTCCCTACCCAGAGTCACACAGTGTGTGTGTGTGTGTGTGTGTGTGTGTGTGTGTACCCAACTCTCTTCCATGCCAGCATTCTCTGAAGATGCCAGCCACAGATGCTGGTGAAACGTCAGGAATAAACTCTTCTAGAACATGGCCACATAGCCCTCAAAACCCACAAAAAAGCTATGGATGCCGGCCATGAAAGCCTTTGACTTCACGATGCACAGACTGTCATCTCATCTCTTCTCCCAATTGAAGGGCATGGTCCAGGAAGGGAGCGGAAAACAGCAGAAGTAAACAGCTGGCTCCGCAGATGGTGCCACCAGGAACGATTTAGATACTGAAGGCCCAATTTCAAACAGTTCCAATGAGGAGGAAAAATGGGAGGTGTTTCAAGAAACTGGGATGGATGACTAAGGAACTTCCAATGGAGCTAAGCACCGACAAGGGGCAAAAATGGGTGACATGGAGCCGCCCGTCTGTATCCCCCCCCCCACAATGTTCCACTGATGATGAAAAGGATCTTGACTAAGGGCCTGTTACAGACTGCCAAAATAAAGCTGCTTCGGGTCTCTCTGGAGATATGCTATTTAAATGATGCATGGGTCCTAAGAGTCTGGAGGTCGCGCCAAAGCCACACTCCATTCGTAAGCACTGGAGTGCAGCTTTGGTGCAGCTTCCGGATTCTTAGGATGCATGCATCATTTAAACAGCATACCTCCAAAGAGACCTGAAGCAGCTTTATTTTGGCCGTCTGTAACAGGCCTTATGTCTGTGTATGCTGATGACTAATCAAGTCCATGCAGCAGACGTTTAGAAGGTATGTTTCATGCATGGCCCTGAACACTTAGCAGAGAGGTTTATAATGACTAATGATGCCAGAGGCACAGATGCCACCAGACATGGCCCTGTTAATGAGCTTTGGTTTGAAACTGATTAGAAAAGGCTGCTGAGCCAGGAGATTTATACAAGACTCCAAGCTTTTCAATGGTGGAGCCAAATGGCTTTAATAAGGATAAACTCAGGTAAGTGATGATTAATCTAGGCTGGCTGGACACTGTGGCTGTGGAAGAAAAGGGCGAGGGCTGGACAGTGGGTTTGATTACCTTACTCAGTTGGAGAGAAGGAACTTGAGTTGAACCATTGTCCACCATTTCATAAATTCTCCCGATGTCTCCGGGGGATACCTAGAGTTTGACCTTAAACATTCAGACCAAAGTTCTTTTCTTTGTCTCCTAATAAACAGCACTGATGACAGCAGAGTTCCAGCTGTTTCTCAGCTCCCAGCTTCCTGAAAGAGACGACTTCTCCATGTGAAGTCTCATTAATGTGGACTTAGGGCCAGTTTGGGGCCCCAGCAGCTGCCTCGCTCCTCATTATAGGCCCTGACTAGTTAGAGCAATCATTTCAGCTCTTTACTTGCCTGGAAAAAAAAATGGCTCTTGGTTATGAACCACCAAGTCCTCATAGAAGGCCATTGTATGAAAAGTTCAAGCAGTCTATTTTGACAGCATTGAAGAAAAGTGGGGGTGGAGGGAGGTCCCATTTAGTGTAACATTCAAAAACATTTTGACAGATTTGACCCCCCCTCCCTCTTTTTTGGCTTTGCTTTGCTTTGGTGTCTGTCTGAGTTGTATCAACTCTTCAAAGACAACTTGGACTAAGGAACTAATGACCTGTTCATTTAAAAAAAAATCAGAGGTATAATTTTGCAAATGTAGTAAAGGGGGAGAGTTGAGTGGAGCAACTGGTTATCCTTCTTAGAAAGAAAATAGATCAGAACCAGCTGTGGAGCAAACTAGACATTCACACACACACACTTTCTTTCTTTCCCTTTCTTTCTCTCTTAAGTGTCCATGTCTCATCCCTCCATTCCTAGCCATAGCAATGGAAAATACTTTGTCTCTAAATGTACACTCCATTTTGAACATAGTCAACATTCCTGAGATCGGCTTTATTTTTTGCTTTGTTTTGTTTCTGTTCTTATGTTATGTGATTTATGTCTAATCGTACGTTATCAGTATATACACAGATTTGGAAAAGTAATTTTTGTGGACCATGTGCCTAAACCCATGGATTCTGGGACTTTATGGCACACTCTCTGACATTTTACAGATGAAATGTGGCCAACTTCAGACTGTGATCAAGATAGGAAAGACTACTAATGAGGAAGAAAAAGCAAAGATGACTGATAACACCCAATAGACAGAATGTAGAGAAGAAACAGCCTCAGTGTGTTGGAAAATGGTTTTATTCTTGCAATTAACACAACACATTTCCACCTAGTAATATTTAATGGCTTTCTTCAGGTTCTTAAACGATAAAAGAAAGAAAAAGGCCAAATATAACAGGAGACATATTACAACTTTCAATATAACTTGTGTGTACATATATCTTGCATCAAGATGCATGCAAAATGCATCAGTCTTTTAAAATGCCTGTTGCTAATGTGGAAGCACACACAAGCCTGGAGAGGTTGCTTTTGCCTGAGTCTACAGGGAAGGGCAAGAATCCATTCTTCTCTCTCTTGTCCCCTCACTGAGTACTTTTGCACTTTAAATTCTGTTTGCAACTGAAATAAGCTGATGACAAATGGGGAAGGAAAAGGAAACTGGGACATTTTAAAAGCGGCTGAAAAAGTGAGATGATGGCAGGGTTGTCCCTGCCAAATTGGGAAAGGAGGAGGGTATGCTATGACCAATATTTTAGACAGCATTGGTAGAGCAAAAAGCTCTTCCAAGCACAATTTGTTATTGTTAGCTGCCATCAAGTCAACGTCAACTCATGGTGACCCTAAGGTGCCCTGTCCTCAACAATTCTGCTCAGGTCCTGCACACTTAGAGCTGTGGCATCCTTGATTAAATCTATCCACCTGTATCTGCCTGTATCCACCTATATCTAGCATTCTTGTTTTGCTATTGCTTTCCAAGGGGGGGATACAGATGGGCAGAAAGGGGCAATGAGATGATGCCCCTTTCTGCCCCAGATGGAGGCCGCAGCAAACAAACGTTGCAGCCTCTGCGAGGCTTAGGTTGTACATGGGGTGACTTCTAGCCAGTGATGGATTATCATGAATTTATCTAATGACCTTTCTAATCCGTCCAGATTGGCAGTTACCATCCCATGGTAGTGAATTCTACAGTTTAACTAGGTACTGGGGGAATACGTCCTTCCTTTGATCTTTTCTGAAGCCTTGAGCCATTTCTGAATACCTTTTCCCTTTAGGAATAAACTTAATATAGTTCACAGGTGTGTTGGCCCTCCTCTTTAGCACAATTCCGACCATGCTTCCAGCATTCTGTGATGTCTCTCTCTGTGGATAATATGCAGTCTCGACATAGAAAGTTTAACATTTATATGGTGCTATTTACTGGTGCTTTCCCAGTTAGCATCACCCTGAAATTTTCTTATATTACAGACTGCTGTTCCAACAATAAACAAGTCATTACTGAGGTCAGAGGGCAAACGCTGGCTGTTTTATATTCATTGCTTTTTTCTCTGAATTGATGTGCTCCTCTAGTTAAAACACTTGTGTACACTCCACACTGTTTTGCAACCAGCATAGATGCTTGTAACAAGGTCCAGGTCAGTTGGACAAAGACCTAATGAGTGGAATTAAGCCATGATTTCATAGCTGAGTATATTCTTACTCAGCTTCCCATACGTACACTGTTCTCAAAGGGATTTCCAACCGGGTGTGAACAGCACAGTTAAGGAACGGGTTAGACTTCTGTTTTCTTCCAAATTATTTTGCTAACCAACATCAGCACCAGTCGCAGTGTCTGGATCTGTCCCCATCATAAACAAATCCATTCACCTTGGGCAATTTAGTCGCCTCTAGAGACCTGAAGATGCTAGGGAAGAAGACTATTGAAAGCTTCAGGAACAAGACTCCCAGAGTGATCTGAAACAACACAAAGTGTCCAAGTATCTTTAGAATTTACCACTATACAGAGCTTGAGGGAGTTACTTTTTGCACTCTAATCCCCAAATCCCCCTAACTAATATCCTTATGGTGGTGGGAGGGTATCTTCTGATTTGAGGTCCCCTAGTAACCTTTTCATGCACTATTATTACTGTAGGAACAGGTTATAATCCAGAGGTTTTCCTTTATATAGGGTACAAATTAAAACCATGCAATGTGTGGATATGATTTAAAATGGCACAGAGCTGTTTTAGAATAATTTTCTGCCAAATCTGTAACCAGAGCATCAGATGAACACTTCTCTGGGCATAGAAGTAACATTATAAAGCCCTGGGCTTTATAGTGAAGGGCTTTGATTTGAGAAATCAATCTCCAGTGAGCCTTGAAATTAACCAACTGACCTCGGACTAATCATTGTCTCTCAGTCCTACCTACCTTACAGGGCTGTTGTGAGGATAAAGAGGAAAGGGGGAGAGCCATGTATTCAGGCTTCCATTCATTAGAGGAAAAGCAGTCCAAAAGTGTAATAAATAAATGCAGCTTTTGTCAGGGAAAGCTTGGCAGGACACTTAATTAGGGATTTGAACATACGGACTTTGTTATGATCGGTGGAGATTTTTATAACAATGTTGAGAAACAGCCAAAATATCTTCAACTTTTTGAAAGTGCCAAGGCCAAGAGATTAAGACTTTATCAATGAATAAAGAGCTACTGTGGTACAGTGATGAAACTACTGTTCTAGGATTGAGGCAAGTCAAATTCAAACCTTGCTCAGTGGCCAAAAATCACAACACACTGTTCACTGTCTCTCAGTCTAACCTCCTACTTCATAAGGGTTTCTGAGGACGAGTGGAAACACAACAATCTATGTTCCTTTGAGCACCTTAGAGGAAAGGCAGGATAAAAATGCATGCCAGAATCCTATTCGACCTCTTAAGTTACATATATATTTGCATATATATAATTACGCATCAAAGGATACTGGCAAGAGTGCTTGGTGCACTTTGGTGTCCAGTGCACATCAGTCCCATTGTGCATCAGTCTGTTGAACATTGGACACTAATGCACATTAATCCATTTTGCATCAGTCCTTCGTGTGTCAGGCACCAATGCATATTGGTAGTAATGTAACAGCAGCGCTCTATTGGATATGGAGATCACGCAACTGCACAATTTTAATTCCCACAGATCTAAGTCTGTCTATGAATAGACAATGCCCCAACAGGATTCTGGCTATAATGAATAGTAAAAAGAAATTGATAACAGTATAAAACTGTTTGTATTTTTGTAACACAAGAATAAACTTCTGTTAGATTTCCCCAAGACCTGCCTTGGCTTTGGAAATGGCCAAAAAAAATGAGGTAAAGCAAAATATAAGACACTGAATGAGATGCTGAAATATATAATAAATAAATATAAAATATAGAAGTGAATATAAAATATAGAAGCGAATATACAATATAGAGGCCTGTTGCTTTAGCGGTTAAATGGTCTCTACCTATTATGTGCTTTAGTTGGAAAGATAGATTTTTGTATGCAATATAAATATCTCCTTTTGAAATTTTGTTTGAATTTAAGTGTCAAAATTTACTATTTTTGTTTCCAAAGTAGAACCAATTGTGCATTGTTTCATTTGAAAATAAACAAACAAACAAAAAACCCAACAAAATTCTGAGTATTTATTTCTATTTTTTGTCTTTTTTGAGAAAAGTTTAATAGGCGACCTACAACATTAAAGTAACTATTTAACAATAAAAAGATGCAAAAAGCAACAAATACCAACACACTACTAGACTCAAAAGAGATTATTTTTAAAAGAGAATGAAGAAACAAAACCATGAGTCAACAATGTGATGCGGCAGCTAAAAAGGCCACGATGGACTTGCAGAGCTGGGGATGTTTCCAGGGGAGAGAAAGTTAAGAGGCGATATGATAGCCCTGTTTAAATATTTAAAGAGATGTCATGTTGAGGCTGGGGCAAGCTTGGATGCAAACTACAGGAAAAGAGATTCTATTTTATTACTCTATGTGTTCAACTGGTATGCAGAAAATATCATATACAGAGCAGGTTTAAACACCAAAGAAGGAAGACTGAAGAGTTGTTTGACAGTGGCACACACTCCCTTGGAGTATGGCGGAGTCTCCTCCTTTGGAGGTTTTTAAACAGAGGCTGGATGGCCATCTGTCGAGGGTGCTTTGATTCTGTGTTCCTGCATGGCTGGGTTGCCTTGAGGTCCCTTTCAACTTTATGATTCTAGGTAGGAAGCCATTTGGATTCAGCTGTTTTAACCTGTTCTAATATTCCCCAGGCAGATTAACCAGCCCTCATAAGATCTTCATGGGCAATACCATGGGAGAAAAGATTGTCTCCAAAATCCTGATTTAAAGAACTCTCTCATCCATCCATCCTTCCTTCCTTCTCCCCCCCCCCCCCTGCCCAACTTGACCCACTCTCTTCCATGATGGATTTATAAGGAGCTCCCCACCATTGGCAGGCAGCTTCCTTAATTGAAACCAAACTTGTGTGTCCTTTTTGTGAACAAACATGGCACAGAAGAAAAAGAAAATGTTTTCTGTTGGCTGCCAAGGATTTAACTGCCTACAGGTGTCCAAGGAATGCTAATGGATGGGGGTGGGGGTGGTAGGGGGTATTGCTCTGCAGGCTGCATTTGGTTCCCATTAAAGCCCCTTTCCCTGCTCTCGCTCTCTCTCGGCAGCCCCAGCCCCTTCCTGAACCCTCCAGCAAAAGGCTGCTTTCATGAGCCAATTACTATCCTTCTCTCCCCAGATCCCCAAATGAAGCTGTTGCTTGATTAACAAAGAGCAGATGTGGAGGACCTTATCCCACTACCCCTCGGTCTAGGACTGTAGTCTAGTGGGAAAACTCATCCAAAACACATTCTCCCTTCAGGCCCTACAGGGTTGGCCCTGGGGCTCCCCTGTCTGAAAAGCAGAAGTGCAAATGAGGTGCTTCACTCTTGTTGTCAGTTCTTGTCAAATTGACTTCGACTTATACTGACCCTATGAATAAGATTTCTAAGTCACAGAAAAGAAGGAGTTAGGCCTGGGACAGACCGCCCGATAAGGGCGGCCTGCCGGTGGCCTCTTTTCCTCCGGAGGGAAGCCACAGCCACAGCCACCAAACCACACGGCTTCCCTCCGGAGGAAATAGAACCCAAAAAAAGCAGCACTTTTTCCATGCGGCGCTTTCATAATAATGGCAGTGCCCATGTACACAGGGTGCCACCATTGTTACGCCACCATTACGTTCTAGGGTTAGGGACCGTGCGGTTCCTAATCCTAGAATTGGCCCTGGTATGCCACTTATTGATGATATGTACCGGGCCATTGAACTCTATGTAAATGGAGAACGCTATGTAAATGAAGAATCAAATTTTGCTGTCTTGTTTTGTTTTTGCTCCCAGTGAATATAATGGCAGCTCATCATGTCAGCTATTGAACCTCATTTGAAAATTTGCAGACTCCTTATTCTTGTTATATTCTAAGTACACATATAGACTACAGGGATTTAAAATGAACTTCAGTTTCCCATTGCACCACCTAATGAAAAGATCTGTATTTTGTAAAAGTTTGCAAACATTTTGTGCTTTTTTTGGGGGGGGGGGGGTTTGGTTGGCCTCATAAAAATATTGTTCACAATATGGATTTTGAAACTATGCATTCTTTTCCCTGGTTGTAAACAAGGAGGTATCTGACTCAGCTGTTGCAGACTTAACTGGAGGCCTGCCAAACTGCCCAGACCTAATGGGGGAAGGGGAAGGAGTTCTGAAATAGGCCATTCCTGTATCCACATATATCCTGACAGTATGAGAAAGTCCAAAGGACAAGAGCGGATCTCAGCAATTTTTCTCTGCTAGCTTTTTCCTTTTAAAAAAATAAGTTCCCTGAGTGATGGTAAACCTCATTCTCACCTGCTTCCCAGCTGTTCTCTGCAAAGTTGTATTTCTCCCACTCCTTGCCAACTGTAAATTCTCACAGACTTCTTAAAAATCATCCCCCCAAATGCCAGACATCTGTAAAATGGATTTGCAGATTAGTGTTAAATGGAACTATTTATATTGTTATCTTTGGGGTTGTTCTTTCTTTTCTTTTCTTTTCTTTTCTTTCTTCAGTTTATTGTATTTTCACTAATGAAGCAACAGCTAATGATAGCCGGATCCTGGTTGTTGTGATGTGCCTTCAACTTTGTATGTGTAATTTTAGCCAGCTTACAATATGCTTCCTCCCTTCCCGCATGCATATCTGCATATCTACAAGCATACGGGACTTAGGTTTAAGACTACCAGCAAAATCCCAGATAAATGGAGGACAAACAGTAGGGATTCGAAAGCTAAGGCTTCACAAGGTCTTGAACAGGCCACAGAAGGGGGTGGGGGAATGCTTCTAGTATAAGAAAGCCTAGCTTTCTTGCAAATGAGAAAAATTATAGCTCTGTTCAGGCATCCAGAAGTCAGTATGTGAAGGAGACAGAAGCACATGCACATGTGGGACCCAATCCCTCCGCCACAAGTTGAACTGGTCTAGAGAGTGTTTGTCCAAACATGGTATTTTGTGTAATTGTGGGGCCTGATTGTACAGCAGTGGCGGGTTATCTTGAGTTCTGGGAGAGAATACAGCATTATTAGGGTCCTACTCTGGTCATCCCTGGATTGTCATGCCTTCTTCCTTGTGACACCATTTAGTAATTACCCGTAATCAAAAAGGGGACTTCATCCAATAAATTTTGTGATTTAGATTTTGACTTCTGTGCGAGGTCATGTCTTTCCACTTCATCGATATCCATAATTAACATTTCAGTTTTTTAAAAACATTCATTTTAAACCCAGAGACATTACAACATTGCTTCAAGACTGTTAGTACTACTTCAATATCTTCTAATGGATTTGACAACAATAGTACCAGATCGTCCACGTAGACTTTCAATTTGTATTTTTCACCTTTAATTGTAACCCCTTGAATCAGCTTGTTATCTCTTATAAGCATAACATTCCACTGTACATTATCAAAAGCCTTTTTGGCATCGATAAACATCAAGGTGAGTTTATTATCTATATTCTTTTTATTATATTTTATATCGCTCTGATATTATCTTTTATCAAACTCCTCATTAGAAAACCTGGTTGGTCCTCATGGATTCATTCCGCCGTAATAAGAACAAATAATTTGTAATCTGAATTCAACAATGATATGGGCCTATAACTCTTAAGTTCTGTCTTATCTCTGTTCTCCACTGGTTTAATAACTATATTTTCTTGTCCCCATGATTTTGTCTCCATGACTTTGACTGATAGCTACCCTATGAATGAGATACCTCCAAGCATCCAAGCGATTATTTGTCCTGCTTAGGTTTTGCAAATTCATGGTCATTGCTTCCTTGATTCAATAAATCCATCAGTCCTACTGTGACCTCCATCTTTTCCTACTGCCTTCCATTTTACCAAGTGTTATCATTGTTTTCAATGAATCACATTGTTTCGTGATACATCCAAACTGCAAGAGCCAACATTTAGTCATTTTTGCTTAAAGTGAAAGTTCAGGCTTGATTTGTTTTTGTAGGTTTAGGCAAAAACAAATTGTTGCAGTGTCTCCTAGCTCATCTTTACATTCTTCCTCATTTATGACTTTTGCCATCTTGGCCACACTCTCATGTTACTTGGCCACCTGTCTCCCAGTTTTCATCTTTGAAATGTTGGAAGTTATGTAAATTTCTTCAGCCCCAGGCCTGAATATGAGAAGGCTGGCATTTCTAATTTCCAGTACCCTACAGAGGATCCTAGAGCTTTACCTCCCCAGCCTAGGCCACCCTGATGTAGAAGAGTAACAAGTTCATTTCCAGTTATCATTAAGCTGGTATTGAAGCTGTGTGTGTATGTGCAGAAGAAGTGGTGGAGAGAAAGACCAGAGGGGACCCTGTCTGTGAGTCAACTTGACCTGTCATCTCTTAAAAGGACTATTACTTTTTGTCACTGTGAAGCAGGAGAGCAAAAGGAAATGGCTGGCTGCAAGCTGAACTCCTGCTTTGGCAGACGTAGGGGGTTAGGATAGAGAAAGACAAGCACTCCATAGAGCACAGCCCCCTGAAAGCCGCTATTGTTAAGGGCTTTGGCATGAGGGAGCTCAGAGCAAAAGAAGTTTGTTAGAGAGGCCCTGGCTTGAATACAAGACGCTCTCAGAAAACCACTGAACCATGCTAAATTACTAAAACCAACACTATTGACATTGCACCCAGCTCTACTTGAAGGGGGCAGTTTCTCCTTCTGTTCATCAAAAATTCATAGTAAAACCCTCCGGCACTTCTTTCTCTTGTTGTTCTCCAAAGAGTGTTTCCCTCCCCATCTCTCCCTCCATCCCTCTCTCTCTCTCTCTCACTCCCCCCTTTCTCTCTCTCTCTCTCTCTCACGCATCATCCCCATTCCATTCCTTTCCAGTCCCTTAGCTCTAAAAGGAAGAAAGGGAAACCTAGTGTGGGTGATCAGGTGTATTTATTAAGCCAAAGTACAAATATCCAAATACTATCTCTTGAGTATTCCTTGCCTAAGAAAATCTTTGAAATTTGTGAGATTGTCATAAGCTGACAGGTGACTTGAAAGCACATACATATAAACACAAAGCCAAGCAAAACCTGGCAGAAGAACAATCTCCGCTCCCCACACACAATCACATCACGCCAGCATGGCCTTGTCCCACCACTTTGGGTTGTTGTGAACACAAGCTTCTGTGCCATTCTCTTTGGCTTTCACCATCTCACAGGACTGCAGGGTGACAACTGTTTAGAAAGCTCTTAGGCTTTGGTTTTTGAAAATTGGAATTCTCTAGATCTGGCCTCACAACTTCTAGAGTTTGCACTAACTCCACAACCAGCTGTGCAAGTCTGGAAGGCAGCGAGAAAAAGAGTAGCCAGGTTTTTATAAGAGGGAAGGACGCTACAGTTCATCCAGAAGCCTCTTCTTCTACAAAGTTGGAAAATATTATCAGCTTGGACCTCTGTGTTTCTCTCTGATGGAGGAGTATTAAGCATCTTTCCCCCCTTTACCATTAGACCACGTGTTGTTAAGTTTAAAAGAAGAATGAACAAAGTGTCTACCAGAACAGGTCTATCCCAGGATCTCAGATTTCAGGGGACTCAGGGACTTGTAATGTCACAGGGGTTGTGATGTTGCAAGGATTACATTGCTAGGAATGACACCTGGTGCTTTCAGTCAGCAAGATGCATTCACCATTCAACCACAGTTGCTCAAAAATGCCATTCAGAGCAAAAATACATTGCATAATAAAGGAGGAAAATACATATACACTTTTCAAGACAGTTCTCTCACCTTGAGATTCCTCCCCTTTGCCTGTGGACTGGAGAGAAAGCCCAACCCCAACACCACTTTGGTAGCTTCTCCTTCTCTTCACCCCTATCCCCAAATTGCAAATAAAATAAAATAAAATAAAAATATGCTGCTCTTAAGAATTTTTTGTTTTTCTGCTCATAATTTATTTTAGGCCACGAGGATCTTTTCTCCAAACCAGAAGTGACTCCTGGTAGCTTCTGGTTTTGAAAAAAGGTCCCATTTGAACCTAAAAATACCCCATCATGGAGCACTTGGGCCTTGACTGCCAAACATCTGGCCTTACAATCATAAGAACTGGCATCTTAACCACTAAGTCACTGTATCCCATATATCAAAGTCTACATGTACATAAAAAATGAAGAGGGATTTTGGAGGTATCGGCACACAAGGTCACACCCAGCTCATGGGTGCCTGTCTCTAGAGAAATTGCAGCCTACCTTGTTCCAAAATTGTTGTGTTTGTGTTAGTAGGTATATGTAGCAAGACTCACCCCTTAAACATGCACTAGTGCCACTAGTACCTCAAATCCCCCTCATCCTTTACCATAGCTCAGGTTATGAGCTCTCTAAATGACTTTGCTGTATTGTATCTGTTGAAGTGTCATCCAAATTACTTCCCTGAACCTTATCTCTGAAGATAGGAAGATCTAATTTGTCTGGTCCCTCATCATGGATTCCATCAAAGGAGGAAAAAATGCATGTCAAAAGGGACTGGGCATTTCCGGATATGAAGAGGGAAGAGTCTCCCCTGTGGTTCAGTGGCTGTCTCTGCTAAATCAGTGGGAAGGACAATATAAACAGACTGAAGCGCTACTGATTTGGTGCTGTGTAAACTCAGCCCAGCAAACATTTACTTGGCTGTCAAAAGGCCCTTTGCTTGGTGCAGAACAGAGCGCTGACTTTTCACGTTATGAGATAAGCCACCACCATTGAGCACTGGCTGTTCCCATGTCAGAGGTACTTCCTAGTTCTGTATTTGATCTAGTCTTGGAATTTTAGCCCTGTTCTCAAGATTCGTCAAAGAAATCACTCAGATCTAGAAGCAAGGGAAGACATATTTCCCCCAGTCCTCTCCACCCGCCACATTTTGAGCATGCTCTTCCATTTGCCGTGCTTTGATTCCTTTATGTGAAAGGAGTCTCTGAGAGGTGAACACCAAAGTTTACATAATAAATCTATTTTTAAAATACACAGGAATGAAAATGATAATTCTGCATTGGAATGCACTATGAAGAAAGCTCTTGGGATGTCTTAGAAACAGGATTATTGTTCTGCTTCTCTGCTCTCACTTTTGGCTCTCATATCCTCCTTGTAACTTGCCCCTGAGGAGAATGGCAAGCCTATCCGCATCCCAGTTGGGATGAACAGTTTATTGGTGTGGGGTACTCAGTACCCCTCAGATTTAAAATCATCTGGATAATACAGTCCTAAAGGTATCTGCTACAACAAAGCTGCAGGGTTCTGGTTAGTATCAAAGTATGTTTGAGAAATTTGCTATGATCTAAGATCTCCGTGAGAACCGAAACTATGTAAACCCTTTCCTTCATCAACCCGTCAGCATTCCTGTCTAGCATCTGGCAAACAAGCAGAAATATCTTAACACTTATCCAAAAAGGAAAAATCTCTCTGGAAGTATCAAGACTTTCCAGCACTTTTTGTTTTGATTTTATCTGCACATTCCCAGGTTTGCATCCAAGCTTTTGGTTGAAGTACATTCTGTCTTATTCCCACTGATCACATATCGCACCTAGACTGAGACAACATTTCAGAAACTGATTTTCAGTCATTTCCATACAGTCATCATCATCATCATCATCGTCATCATCATCATCCAGGAGTTTGGGATACTGTAAAGGGGTAGTTTAACAATATTAAACCAGTTAAGCATTACAATAATTTTGCTTTTTTGCTGACCTTTTTTCTCTCGCTTGAAGTCTCTTGAATTTGTGTCCAGAAAACAATAGCTTTGTTTTGCTGGCAGTGGCCATCTTAACCAGTTCAAACAGACTGCCAAGTAAAATACATTTTATTTTGGAAAACACTGGGTTAATTTAAACTGATTTGGGAAGTTAGAATGAAAAGTCCTTGATAATGATGGGAGTTCCTAAGAAATACTTTGGGATGATGAAAAATTTAAACAGAGGGAGTGCTTTGACTGTGTCTTCCTGGCAGGACCTTAGACTGGATGGACCTTTTGGTCCATTCCAATTCTATGATTCTAGGAACAAAACTTGGGGCTTTTGGAAGATTTTTGTTCCTTGTTTTTGTTTTTGCTTTCTCATCTGTTTTTGTAAAAAGTGAAAAAGGAGACATATGTCAAAACACATTTTGGCCAGCGTTGTCCATTTGTGATTTTCATCTAGTCCCCTGAAGAAGACCTTAAGAGCATCCACAGGCCAAACCTTTAACTAATAAAACGCCATCCTCCACGCATTTTGAGACATCTTTCCTTTTTTTGTGTGTGGGTTTTAGTACAAAAAAAAAAACACATGCACAAGTGAAAATACCCCTCAGAATACATATATTGGGGAAAATACATATGAACATGTACATTAATTTCCTAATGTTTTTCAAACAGAGTCTGGATGGCCATCTGTCAAGGGTGCTTTGATACTGTATTCCTGCATGGCAAAAGGTTACATGGGGTGGCCTTGTGGTGTCTTCTAATTTTATGATTCCATGGTTCTAGTACAATTATTCTGTGTTTGGGGGTTTTGAAATTCTCTTGAAAACAGGAGAAAATGAACACAATATTGAGAAAATGAACAAAACCCTATACTAATAACTGCATCCCTCCCTAATAACTCATCACTATTCACCTCTCCTCCATAATACAGTGACACTTTTTCTTATTCTCAAAGTAAAATGATAGGTAAACTGTTGCCCTGCAAATATTGTTAGTACAGTGCATTCTTCCCTTATGCGGGGATCCATTCCAGACCATCCCGCATAAGGGAAATACTGTGCATGCTGGATCCCCACTGAAAATAATGGCGCTTGTGCCTGTGGCGTGGCATGGTGCAGCATACGACATGGGCATATGTGCCATGGGCGCAAGCACTGTTCCTTCTTCCAGCATGCAGCTTTCAGCATAAGCTGAAAGCCATGTATAATGCCCCCATGTATGACGCAGGTGGACTGTATTTGATCATTTGGTTTGTTGGCTGAGACTTATGGGAATTAGAATCTAACAATCCCTAAAGGGCCATGGGTTCCTTAATCTAATATATTCAATGTAAAGTTTCTTTCACATGTTTATACACTACTTTAAACATTTCTTGTCTTAGCTAAACCAATGCGGTCCAAAAGCACCAGCAGTGCACCTGTCAATGCTCAGGTGAAGATCATCCACTAAGGTAACCATAGCAGTCTCAACTCCATATCCTTCTCTGAACCTAGTTTGAAATGGGTCTAGATAATCTGTATCATCCAAGAATTCCTGGAGGTGGATGGTCCCTGGTCTTACATCTCCAACAAGTATTTCTATTGTTCTTCCCTTCCTTCAAACACATCACATCTATTTTCTTCTTGATGTTTCTCCATGTCTTTTATATGTGCTCCATGTCATGTCAAGTGTAATTTCAGCTTAAGCTCCAAGTATGGGTGTTTTTTTCTCTGTGTGTGTTTTTTCAATAGTATGCATTTTTCAAAGACATACATGGGTTTGTGCGTATCTTATTTCTCTGATGTGCATCATAGGTCTTACAAATGCGCACATTTCTAGGGTAGTATGAACTTGGTCACACAACAAGCCTAGGAAAGTGTTAAATGGATACCCTTTTTTCCAAAAACATCAAACCTAACAAAATAATTTGCCACTGCTGCCTAATATTGATGTTTTATAAAAGATCAGTGGCAACACTGATGTGTCTACTAACACATCTGGTTTCATTTTGCTCCGTTTCCCGCATAGGTGTATCTGACTTCCTGTCCTAAGCATTCTGGGTTATATAATGTGACAGGTATTTCCTGTACTTGGAAATGTGAAACCTGTAAAGAGTTGCCACTAGGGGGTGTTCCAAAGTTCTCTGTCCCTGTCTGTCTATCTGTCCGCCAACATTTAATAGCGACATTAATTAATGGCGTGACACTTCATGATGTCTCATTGGCTCTGGCACAAACTCTCTGTCATTCTTGGTCTAAATGGGTTCAGCCTGTTAGGCTTCTGTCTAATTACAGAATGCTCAGGTCTCGGAACGATGCTCCAAATGTGTCGTAATAAGCTTCCATGAATGTGCAAAGAGGCAGTTGGACAGCATTAATGCAAAAATAACTTTTTAAAGCTTCGGCTCTCTGCCTTTGTGGTGTTTTCATTGCATTATTGTATTCCTTTTTGGAGGAGGAGGAAGCGGAGGAAGATCAGGAAGACGAGGAAGATGAGGAGGAAGAGGACATCACTCCAAGTGCATAGATTTAATGGGACAAAGATATTTCCTTTTAAAATGCACATTCTTCCCATTTTCCCTCTAGGGTCTTATTTAGGGGTGCAGCTGCTATATAGTCTCCTGAAGCAAATAAGGTGGAGGCCTTTTGGAAGGGAAGTGTATAATTTCTACGGCTCCCAGCTGAGAAGAGTGAGTCACTTCCTTTCAGGGGAGGAAAAGCACAAAACAGAGCTCCACAAAGAGAAAGAGAGAGCAGAATCCACGCAAACTGCAAAATGAATTATCATTTGGCAAACAGTGTACAGAATCCAGAAGGCAATATGTCTGATTCAGAGAAATACAAGATTGCTCCCAAACTCTACCCACACCTAGACTAGCATCTGTTTTTTTGTGTCGTTTGCTATTTCTTTTCCAAGGAAAATCCAAAGAAGCTAACAGAAGTGGAAGAGGGAAGGAAACAATTACTTTAAAAAGAGAGAGAGAGATGAGAATAAGTCTCAGTTTTTAAAACTCAGAACAATATCTCATAACTGAATGTCAGAAACAAAATTATTTTAAAAGTTATCAATAATATAACCCATTACATTCTCGGGGCAAAAACCTGTTGCTAGTCCCAACTATACTAGATCCTCTGAAGCAATGGAATGTATATAAATGGTGACACAATTCAGTCGTTGATTCAATAGGCTTCTACTGATTTGGGCTAGGAACTGGATTTAGGCCATTAAGAATCAATGAAGTAGACTTAGAATCATAGAATCATGGAATCATAGAACCATAGACTTTGAAGAAGCCACAAGGGCCATCCAGTCCAAACTCCTGCCATACAATCAAAGCATCCCTGACAGATGGATTTGAAACAAAAAATCAAAAAATATTATTCTTATTTAATCTGCACTGCATTAGATTTGCAGAAACATAACGTTCATCTGCATTGCCTGCTCATTCAGGGGAAGTATATTTGAAATGTCTGCATTCAAATATTAAGATTACTTGCTTAGGAATATATTTTCCACAGCACTGTGCTATAAAAGGCACCTCGCCTGCCTTTGCCATCACTTTAAAATACACATATAACCATTTTAAAGTGGAAAAAATCATTCATTTTAACTTTATAAGGCATCAGACTATATATATATATATATATATATATATATATATATATAGTATTCAACCAGGAATAAAAAAAGGAGAGAGACCGTCTATGGTCTAATGTACACAGCTTTAAAATAGATTTCAGGAATTTTTGCCAGACTTTCCAAATACTTTCTTTGTTCAGAAAAGAAAAGGCAATGGAAGGTGTGATTGGTTGTGTTTTGTACAGAACTATGGGAAAGAGCTTGATAGAGATTATAAATGCCAATACCTTCCAGAAGCCTGCAACTATGGCAATTATCACATGGAGGCTAAATCATTCCCAAAGTGCACGGGTGTGATAGTATTTGCCTCCCGTGATTTAATCGTCACTAAAGCATCCTGCTCCTTTCCCGTCATCAAAGCGTTCACAAAGCAGCCAGTTCTCCAATAACGGAAGTTCCCGTTGTTGAAAAATGGCTACTCCATGAACGCATTGATGATGGGAGAGGAGGGGATGCTTTAATGACGATTAAACCACTTCATGAAGTAGGCACCAGGGGACTTGACCAGTGGCGAAGAGCCAAAACCCTCCTCCTTCCAGGAGTCACCTTCTTGTTGCCTAGGGAGCTCAGGCAGTAGCAGCTGCAGGGGTCCCAGCTCCATTGCCACCCCTCCTCCTCCTCCTCCTCCTTGCAATAGCTCCTACAACCCAAGAAAGCAGCTTCTGCCTGATCAGGCAGCTGTCCATGGGGCTGTGATGGGCAGTACTGCCTCCAGCAAAAGCTGGTCTTCTTGAGCAGTGAGAGAGATTGCAAGGAGGATGAGGAGGACTGCTAGGAGGGGGGAGGAGGAGGAGGAAGGCAGTGGCAGCAGGAGCTGCTGCAACAGTAACAGGTAAGACTTGGCTTTCTAGGAGGAGGACTCCCCCCTCTCAGTCAGCTGCCTGCACCCCACCCTGGCAGAAGCCCCCTCAGCCTCCCAAGGGGGTGGCGATGGAGCTGGGACCCCTGCGGGCATGATTAATAGTTAACGGTAGTGCAGCCCCATGCATGCACAGCTTTGGTGATAACGGGGGCTTGCCATCCACAGATATGGAAATCCATGGATTGCAAGCCCACAGATAATGAGGCCTCACTGTATTCCACTTTAACTGCTATGGTTCCACCTTGTGGAATACTTGGATTTACGGTTAGAGAGGGGTGTTTAAGATCCTCAGTCAGAGCACTAGTGCCCCATCAAACTACAAATGTCAGGATTCTATTGGATAGAGTCATTACAAGTAAAAGCATTATAATTCTCTAGTTTATAAATAATGAATAATCCTCCACTAATATTCATCCCATGTTTTATCAGTATGTCTTCTGAGAGCCCTACATGCAGAAGTTCCTACATCTAGAGTTCAGAGAAGGTGTTTTTGAGATGATCACTTCCAGAATCCCTCAGCCAGACTAGCCACTGGTCAAGCTAACTGATGGCTTCTGGAATTTGTAGTTCCACAAAGTAACCTTTCCAAACTCTACCTAGAGCTTATTCAAAGCCTTGTCTCTATTCCTTAACATTTCTTTGCTTTCTTCACTCCGTGAACTCTTGTCCCAGGCCTGGCCCTGCAAGCTGAGATGGCGTTTCTCTTAGCTTGCTCCCCAGAAAGGAAGTACTTTCTTTTTGTGATTGTCACAAACTAAATGCAAGAATGCAAGGAAAGTCTCCAAAAGTAGATTGGTGCCATGGAAAAATGTGTTAGTCCCTCATTCCCCTTTTCCTGTGATCATGAGTCATGCAACTCTGACCTTTAAGGAAATTTCTAAAACAAAACCCCAGCACTTCTCATTCTTTCTCCCATCTGGAATGCAGGAGCTGGCTCTGCAACAAGGAGGCTCATGTGGAGGCCAGATGTGAAGGACCTTGCAAGAGTTATAAGAGCTCAGCTGCCTTCGGAACTGTTCCTTGACCTCTTAACACATGGACATTTCAAAGAATCTTACATTTTCACACACCTGAAGTACAGGAAGAATCCATCACTATCATTTCTAGTGCATTGTCCTTGCTTTGGAAATGAGGCAAGAAGGAAGAGGGGGTGTCATTATGAGACTGTTGGCTGTCCTGAGAGTTTGTCTTGCTCCTTGAACACCTATTTGGGAAAGGTTTCCTGGAATAAAGATGGAAGTGGTTCCAGCATGCCAGAAAGCTTGCTTGCCAGGGACCCAGGGAGAAAATCAGAGAATAATACAGATGCTGGACATGGTTGAGTTTGAGCATAATTTTGCACTACAGCATGGAGAAGCCAACTCTGCTAATGCTTGCCATATTTCTTTTGTAATATCTGAGTTTAATACGATGGGACATGTTTATTTGCCATGCTGTCTTTCCTCTAAGCAGTTCAAATGAGTTGTAAACATGGGGTCGCCTCGTTTTGTCTGCATAACTATGAAGTAGGTCCAAACAAAATGCTGAAGGACATCCAGTGAGCTTCATAGCTGGACACAGCTTTGAAAGTAGGGAGGACATGGGGCATTAGGTTCAGATGATTCCATCCACTTTGCAGGGAAACTCCCATTGGCCACAGTAGGAGATTTGAATAGGAGTCTAATATGAGGTTCGGAAAAAACAGTTATTGTTGGAAGATAAAAGTGTTCTACTCTCCTTCTTATGCTCCGTGATCCCAGTCCGAATCATCTCCCTCCATACCTACAGTATTTAATAAGAGCCCCTACCCCAATAACCCAGTTTCAAATTAGGGCTTGTACACTTTGGCCTACAGCAGAGGGGAAGGAACATGCAACTTTCCAAATGTTATTAGAATACAATAATATTTTAATATTCTAATATTCAAACCCAACTAATAGTATCTCCAAGGATGGGAGTGGGTGGAAATCACACACAGTGAATTCAGCATTGTACTCAGTGTAACACTCAATATGTGATGTGTAGGGATGTGATTCTCCAACAAATTCATTGCTGAAAGAAGAAATGAGTAATTTTAGCAATTTTTACCCCCGTGAGAGAAAATCTTGGAAAACTGCAGTTTTTGAAGACTATTTGCAGCTCAGAAAATTCTACACTAAATTTACATCACTCAAAACCGCAAGGTTGCGAGTTCAAGACCAGCAAAAGGGCCCAAGCTCGACTCAGGCTTGCATCCTTCTGAGGAGGGAGCTAAAATGAGTACCCAGACTGTTGGGGGCAAATTAGCTTACTTGCTAATTATCTTACTTGCTGTTCACCGCTATGATCTTTGGAATAGCGGTATATAAATAAAACAAATTATTATTATTATTATTATTATTATTATTATTACATGAGGTATTTTTGTGCAAAAAGCAGCGTATCTAGACAAATATTTCCTATGCAGAAAACGCTGTTTTCTTTGCATGTACATGTGTGTGTGTGTGCATATATAAATTTTGTGCAGTCCTGAACAGCAGAGATTCTCATCTGCACAAGATTCTCCATATTTCCTAGCACTTGAAAAATATTTCTTTTACTTTAAAAATATTTTAAAATGTTATTTCCATCTCAAATAATGTGCCACTGCTTCAGCACATATACACCGTTTTCCCCAACCACAACATGCTGTTGTGAGCACTCCTACACACACAATTCTTATGCAGGGTCAGAAAGGAGTCCAGCAGAGCTGCACCAAAGGACTATTATGCAGCACCAGATACATGTAAAATGTTGGCCATTATATGTTTTTACATAGATATTTACACCCCAATATGCCTATTTGGAAACTCAAGGTGGTACCTAAAGGAATGGATCAAGACAAATGGGACCTCATTTTAAACCTCTACTCAGATATTATAATTATTAGTTAGTCCACTCACTACTTCAGCCCAACCATAGAATCATAGAATCAAACTGTTGGAAGAGACCCCAAGGGCCATCCAGTCCAACCCCATTTTGCCATGCAGGAACTCACAATCAAAGCACCCCCAAGAGATAGCCATTCAGCCTTTGTTTAAAGACCTCCAATGAAGGAAACTCTAACACACTCCGAGGGAGTGTGTTCCACTGTCGAACAGCTCTCACCAGAGCTTGGAAAAGTTACTTTTTTTGGATGCCCACCATGCTGGCTGAAGGCTGCTGGAAGTTGTAGTCCAAAAAGTATTTTCCATGCACTGAATCTATTTATCTGACAGGGTTGTAAGAGATTGTAATTTACGGGGGAGAATCAAATGTGTCACCATGATCTCAATGGAAGAATGCCGGAACAAAATTGAATTTCACAAATAATCATGTATAATATTGCTTTGGCACAATATTATTATAGAGCCATCTCTAATCTCTCTTTCTCTCACCACATTTTTTGCCACAGGGATCAATGCTTAACTGAAGTACAAGAATGTGGCATTTCGTGTAGCGTTTCTGAATGCCGGGTTACTGGAAATTAGGGCAAAAATAGCAAATATGCTTTTCCTTTGGTGAATAACATTTTAAAAACCCAGACCTTTAATAATGTTGCCAGGATTTGGATGGGGGGGGGGGGGTGGGTGGAGACAGAAACTATCAAACCCAAATCAATGCAATAAGTGAAAACATACCCGACATCATAAAATACCCTGGGAAAGATGCCACATTCATAAAGAGAAAAATGTGAAGGAGTATATGAAGAGAAAGCAGTTCAGAAAAGCTCAGGCACTTGTAAAAACCCACTCCAACAAAACTTGTAGGCAAGATTTATTTTCTAATTTTAAGGGGGTGAGGCTTTTTCTTTCATCTCAAAGAATTTTTGATTTAGAGTGTGAAAGGGAGACATTTATTTGCTATTGAGAAAATGGGTATATAAAGAGGAATCAAGGGAATCTTGGTTTAAAAAAACAACAGCAGCCACTTGACCTGAAACAGGCTCATGGCACCAACATCTCTCTTGAAACATTGGGCCTCAATGCACTGAATCAGCTACAGGCCTGTCAGCTATGCCCTTCATGGTTGGGCTATAGATAGAAAAGAGTTGTCATTGGTCCATTTATTTTACAGATTGATTCAATTTCTGATCTCTGAGAGTATTACCTAAAGTTTTGTGCTTATGGCCCTGTACAGACAGGCCAAAATAAAGCTGCTTTGGGTCACTTTGGAGGTATGCTATTTAAATGATGCACGCGTCTTAAGAGTCTGGAAGCTGCTCTAAAGCCACACTCCAGTCCTAAGGACTGGAGCATGGCTTTGGTGTGGCTTCTGGACTCATAGGACATGTGCTTCATTTAAATAGCATACCTCCAAAGTGTACAGGCCCTATCTTTTATCTTCTCACCATTGCACAGATATAAACACAACTCAAAATATATGTCTGAAAAATACACAAAAACAGACTTTTGTTGTTTGTTGTGTGCCTTCAAGTTGTTTACAACTTATGGTGACTGTAAGGCGAACCTATCATGGGGTTTCCTTGGCAGGTAGTTTTGCCATTGCCTTCCCTTTACACTTTGTGATTTGCTCAAACCATCTAGTGGGTTTCATGGCCTAGCTGGGAATCGAACCCTGGTTTCCAGAGTCAGATTCCAACACTCAAACACCTATGCCATGTTAGGAAAGCGCATACAAAAATGTGGATGTGGACAATACTTGTTAAGATTTCTATTCTCAATTTAAAAAATAGTGGCAGCACCCAAGACATTGTGCTCAGGAAAAGGAGACCTAATACTGCAAGATGCTTCATCCTTTAGAACATTGTTGGGGAACATTTGTATGCATGAAAATACATGTAGTTTCCCTACATAGAAAACATATTTGGAGACTCCATATTTGTGTAAAATACATGTTTCTGTCCAAAAATATTGTTCCCACAAAGGAAATGTAGCTACAAGAGGCAAAATAAGTTCATTGCCCCAAGATATGAATTCTGACTCCTTCATGCAAACAGAAATGGATGAACAGATAGATTTAAGAAAGAATGGTCTAGTCTGACTGAATAGTTAAAATATAACTGGGAATATATAGCAACACTCGGAATAGAGGATTAAGAGGAAATGGTTAAGGCTCAGAAATGAATTACTGTATAGTAGGATGTAATAGGAAGAAGAAGACGTTGTTGTTTCATTAGTTTCATTGTATAAATAAAAGTGAAGAATATAAAAAAACAGTGTTTAGGAAGTGTATCCAACAAGCAGAGATTAGGAAGTTATTTTATACCATATTATAAGTTTTAATGTAAAGAGTATTGTAGATATGTAGGAATGACCATGCGGTTTGCACTGACATGGTTTAATATGTATTTCTTGGTATTATGTGTTAATAAGTGTGGATGTAATAAATATTTTAAGGGGGGGAAGCAGTTCTTCAAAAGATAGAGAAAATGGAAGTTTCCAGCACTCCAGAGGTACCTCTAAATGCCACAGATGTTGTGGATGTTTTGAAACCAGCCAGCAGGATCATAAGTGGTTTGAAGTAAAGTCAAATGCAAAAAGCATGTAACCTCACAAATATTCTTCACAGTTTATTAAAAGAGACCTGTCTTTCATATGCTTGCCATCTGCCTGCACCAAACTCATGTATACATACACATAACTTGGTTTCACGTATAACCAGACCTCGTATCCCATATGATATTGGCAGCCAAACACAGCCTCTGCAAGTTGTATACTTATGCTTGCTCATCGCAGGCCTTGCGATGCTATTACCTGTGAACATGAATGTAACTGGAAATTACCAGTAAACCAAATATAATATACATATGCCAATATCCATGAACATAAACATATAATCCAGCAACACAATATGAATCCTGCATTGGATTCTCTTATTCATCTGGCATCTAGATCCATGAACACGTTAACAATAACTTGAGCACAGAGATAATCAGATGAAGGACAAAACATCCTTGTTCCATCCTTTTCTCATTTTTATAGAGCAATCGCGAGAAAATTTTCATACGTTACACTTAACCCGTCATTATCCCATCCAGAAAGCATGATTGACCGAGATCGTGTGAAAGACTTTCAAACGATGTCATGCAGATCCCATCATTGTCCTGTCATTGAAGAGGCATTGACTGGCATTTTGCGTTGATGGGATTTTGCGTTAACGCAATGCAGCTTCAAAACTGATGCGACCTGAAAGCCTTTCATGAGATCACAGTCAAAGATGGGATAAGGACAGGGGAGCAATCCCATCCTTATCACATCTGTGTGTCATAATCTCCATTGTATTAAATCATTTTATTCATGTGGACAAATAATAACAGCAATCTGTGGCCAGTACTCTTGGTTGTGGCTCCTAAGTCACTGATGTACCATACAAATAAAACTTGCATTAAACCATGTGCCTGGGGCCCATGTGCTTTGAGTATGAAAAGAATGGAAGGAACAGATGATCGCTTACACTTGGTTTCTCATGTCAATATGGCACCAAAATAGAAGCAAGTTAACTCATCAGAAGGGGCCACAAATTGGTCAGCCCAAGGCAACAGACTAACCAGACGGACTTCTGTTTTGTGTGGTAGATTAACGTTGGTCACCTTTCTTCGCCTCTCTTAATTCTTTCTTTTTGATCATGTTGGTTCTGAACACTGAAGTGTAACTTAAAATAAAACCAACAACAACAATACAGCTGGGCTGAGATCTGAGCATGTGGATTTCCTGAAATCCCACTTTCTTTTTATCCGACACTTGAGGAGATTCTTTCATTTGCCTTTCCCCAGCTGGGCACAGCTGTTGCCTGGATAGGTTTTTTCCTCCCCTCTTCATGCCTGTGTTTTTAATGCAGAGAGGCCGGTGGAGTCCTTACAGTTTAGCCTCCACTGGATTTTTGCTTGATCCTTCTTTTGTGAAACACAAACCCTAAGCTAGCCTCATATTTCAGCCCTCCTGCTAAAGTCTTTAGGCTTCTTGAACCTGGCTAGAATTCCATTGTAACTGTATCCTTTGGCTTCATCTCTAGGCAGTCTGAATAATACTGGGAACACAGCACCGATGAAAATACTGTCATCAACAAGTTGCCAGGCAGAGGTCCAATTTAACAATGGATGTGTTTGTCTGGGAATATTGGATACAGTGGACTGGACCAAGTATCCTTTGCCCAGAATTCAAAGCGCAGTGAAAGCAAACTTTCATAGAAGGGTATTAGAGCTATTTCCCCCTCTCTTCTTGTTTAGTTTCTGGATGTGCTGCAGATGAAGGTCACACTCAGACACCAACAAGCCATGCTCTTCTTCCATTCACACAATGTCAGAGTTGGTCAACCCTGTCATGTTTTTAATGGGTGTCATGTGTTGTTTTGTTTAGATGAATAGAATGACTACTAGCATTAATGTTGTGTTGTTTGGTTATATATGTCTGTGGTTATTCATGCTAACTGGCAACAACATTACAAGCCTGTGATGAATGAGCTTAATTGCTAAAAGTATAGAGGGTATGCTTTTGCTGTTAATGTTATATTGTATAAGATGCATGGTATACCGAATAAGATACCTTGTATTATTATTATTATTATTATTATTATTATTATTATTATTATTATTACATTTCATTTATAAAGCGCTGTAAATTTACATCAAATTATACCAAAATATCATTTGAACAATATCCCAGTAGAATTTATTGACAATGTAAGAAACATATTTGCTTCAACAGAGAAGTGGAAGAATTATGGGGAAAATCCAAGGGCATAATAATGTAAGAATGCAGAAAGACACTAACAGCGAACAAAAAGAAAGAGAAGAAACAACGAATGACAGATGAAACACTCTCTGCAATAAAGGAAAGAAGAGAGACAAAAAGTTTAAGGGAGATAGGAATAAAATGAGAGTCATAAATAAAACCATATTGAATTTCATTTTGTTAACTTTGGCCCAGCTTTCTAGTCTATTCAGGTCATTTTGAATTTTGATCTTCTGGGCTATTAGCTGCTCCTCCTAATTTGGTGTCATCTGCAAATTTGATGACTATTCCCCCAATTCTGTCATTCAAGTCATTGATAAAGATGTTGAATAGCACTGGGCCCAGGACTGAACCCTGTTGGACCCCACTGGTCACTTCTCTCCAGGATGAAAAGGAGCCATTGCTGAGCACCCTTTGGGTTCGGCTGGTCAACCAATGACAAATCCATGTAACAGTTGCCTTGTCTAGCCCACATTTTCCAAGCTTGTTTGCAACAATTAGTATGCAAGGATAAAGAGAACTATTATAATGAGCAATGTACAGAAATAGAAGACGACAACAACAAAAAAGAAAAACAAGAGACCTCTTCCACAATATCCAAGAACTCAAAGGGAAATTCAATTCACTTGTGCACTTGTTCTATGGTGGACAATAGCAGCAGTGGTTGCATGTGAGTGTGAGGAAGGTGAAAGTTGTGAATAAAAGTCCCAGTGTAGGAATATCCAGCAGGAAAAATGTCTGCATCCTACCAGACCCAAGGCAGATGCTTCAGACCACCTCCATACACCACCTGGTCTTTCCTGCATTCCCACACTCACATCATGCTCTTTATATGCTGTTGTAATAATGCACACTTTTTGTGGCAGAGCAGAGCAAAATGACATTATGCCTCATAAACAGCTGAGGCTCGAAATGGGGTGAAACAGCTTCCCTCCCTTTTTTCCCTCTCTTTTTGGCCCATGCAAACAACCCATAAGATCTCTAAGTCAGCAAGAGCGTTCTGCAAGCTTTCAACCAAGTTCTCTGTAATGGGGATGGCTGAAAATCTCCTTAAAAGTCTAAAGTTTTAAGTTTAGGATGATACATTTCAGGGAGGGCTCTGCATTACTTCAAAAACAAGTTAAGCTTTCCAAACTCCTTACACAGAGGTAGATCCTTCGCTGGAATTTGGCAAGAGCTTCACATTTTTAACATCTGTTTCAGAGGTTTTATCTCTTTTCTGTTCCCTGCTGATTTAAGCTTCTCAGTATTTTATCTAAGCTGTTACATCCCTCCTCCCTGTGATTTATTCCATCTTCTGTGGTTCAGCAAATAAATGCATTTCATGTTCAGCCCTGCTGAGCAAAGCAGTCTTGCCAGTGGCAAGCAAAAGGTGTGGGGAGAGATGTCTGCTTCTTTTGAATACCAGCAGACAATTTTCTTATATTCTAGCCTTGGGACTTACAGAGGCCACTTGTATGTCCCCCCCCCCCCCAAAAAAGGAATGCTTCAGCACAAGAAAGATAAAAAGTGAAAAGACTGGTGTGTTTTTTTGGGGGGTGGAGAACTCAATATATATGTGTATTTTCAAATTTTGGACATGTTTAACGTACTTTAAATTGAACTACAGAATGTCTTGTCATAGTGGAGAAGATGCCATCAAGTGATCTATCCCAGCATGTTATTCATATCTGAATAGATGATGGGCAACTCCAATACATCTTATACTTTAATGTATCAAAACTATATTTTGGCTGGACAGCCCTCCAAATAGGGCAGAAATGAACAAAACGTAGTCTGCAGAAACATGCACCTCCATTCATCCACTTTTGCATCCAGCCATTCTCACCCTCACTAGCACCATATTTGCCTCTGCTTAGATTACTTTCACTACCACAGTGCATGTATGTGCATTCAAGTCACCTGTCAACTTATGGTGACCCCATGAATTGCACAAGGTTTGCTTGGACAAGGAATATTCACAGATGGTTTGCTATTGACTCCCGCTGGAAGCACCTCACATTCCTTTAATCTAAGTGGGCCTGACCCTCTTTAGTTTCCAAATTCAGGCAGAATCTGGTGCATTCAGAACATTTAGGTGGCAATGACAGCCAAAGAAGTTGCATTTGTTTATAAAGCAAGGTGTGCAGATAGCATGCACCTTGTCTTTAAAGCAGAATTGTACTCCTTGAAGTACAATTCTTTTAAAAATATATGCTTGCTCTATACTACTGAATTTTCTACTTTCCACCTATGAGTAAAGACTAGACGATGTTCAGTGCACCTCATCCTACATAATATGGCTCTCGACTGAAAAGTCTTCCAGCAAATATGTGATGCCTTACCTATGTAAAACCAATGTAGAACTACTAGTCTCTTCAGCATGGCGTTTCTAATTAGGACTCTCTATCCCTTGAGGAACTTATACTTGAGAAGAGTGACACAATGCTTGCAGTCCAACAGTTTGGGGCTTCTATATTTTAACAGTTTTATTTTTCTGTCTGAGACACAAAGACATTCTTTGAGACATCTGGTTGTAATATCTTAGTACACATTTATTTGTGTTGTGTTATTCAGCTTTTTTAGTGGCATAATAGAGCACACACACCCAGTTCAAGAATACAGACTGTAAAAGGATAATGAGGATTCATATGAACTCATTCATAATATTTGCATTTCTCACCCAGTGAAACCTCATTTCCTGAGCATCATCATCACACACCACTCCCCATGGCTTGAGGCAGGGTACAACATAGATTAAAACGCATAAAACAATTTAAACACATTAAGTCAAAACACATAAATAAAATACACATAAAGATAACGTACATTAAAATCACCCAACATAACTGCAATAAATACATACAACTGGAGGATATTCAACTACAAAATTAACAGAGAAGAATTTTAAGAAGATTTGAAGGCAGATTCCTTTCATTTTTAGCTTTCTGACTTCTCAGAAACCTAAGCACAAACACTAAGCTTTATCCATCTCTGTTTGTGTTAAGTTTAGCTGCTCCTTTGCATTGGGCCTCACACATTTTAAGACTGCTGCTATTTCTTCCTCCTCCCCAATCTCTGTTCATTCCTTGGAAAGAACCACTATTGACGTCAATTGGGTGTATCAACAACTTTCAACATAATTTTTATTGAGTAATTAAAATAGTCTCCTCCCTGTTATGTCTTCTCTTATCAGTGATCTATACATGTCTGTGTGCCTTTTCAGGGCAGATTTTCATTTGATCTGCAAGGTTAAGAACAATCTAATCTAATTCACATTTTTCAGACAAATATGTAGATTGCAACATGCTTACTCTTTGTACCCCTCATTTCTCCCAGTGTTAGGCCACAGTTCTTCGTTTAAAAGTTCCACACAGATATATGTATATTAGTAATGCTGTTATTAGGAAAACGCCTGATGAAAATATATGCAAATTTTCATATTTTTGGGGGGGGGGAATCACAAATTGTTTGGAAAGGATATAGGATGTAATAAAATATGCATCTCTTGGGGAGAGCGGAGATCGAGTCTATGAACAGAACCGCATATAGAGAGAGGCAAACAGGTCGATCCAAGTGTCCCCCAGAGATGGAAGAGGTCGGTCACCATGTCCGGATGGAGAGTCCACTCATGGTATGAATTCAAGGATCTGCTGAGCTCCCCCTGAAGGTGAACTGTCTGAAGGAGGATCTGCCTTGGGATGCACCAATACCAAATGCAAAGGATGAGGTCGAGCAACGTTGAAGATCCCTCGCTTGTTTAGGTAGTAAACCTGCCTCGTCACGCAACATATTAGCCAAGGGACGTCTCTCCTCAGGGAGATCATCAATGAGGGTAGAAAATGTTCCATCAGGTGTTGTTGGTATGCCCCCATACAGTCCATGTAATTGGCTACCTTCAGGTCCAAAATTGGAGGTGTACACCTTCTTGGCTAGGCCATCTATCTTCTTAGTCTCACGATCCATTGAGGACATGAATGTTTTAATTGTGAAGGTGGATTGAGATCCTTCCACGCTGGCCAAGTTAGGTTTGGGGTGGTGGAAAAGCCAAGCTGACTCAGAGGGAGAGAACCTGTAAAGGTTCTCCACCTTTTTGGAAGTCGATGCCACTGAAGCCAGGATATCCCAAGAGCATTTTGCAATCTGTTCCAAGGAAGGTAGAAACGGGATGGAGGTCAGGTTCGGTACCTTGCCATCTACGTGTTGCTCGATTGGCTAATGTGGCGGGAAAAAAGGAACCGAGAAAGAGCGGGGACGCTAGGGGATTTAGATAGGGTGGGCGGAGCTACCACCAAAAAGATGCTAAAAGTTGCAAGATCAAGGATGTTTTTTTTTGAACTTATATATTTTAAAAAATATTTTCAAGCTGTGGATTGTTGAATCCGTGAATAAAAAATCCCTGGATATGGAGGGCTGACTGTGCTAGGAATCTGTATGGTGTGTTATGTTATTTCAAGGGGCGATTGACACCATGACACCAACCCTAGTTGTGCCAGTGCATGGAATCCTGAGATTTGTAGTTTGGTGAGCCATTGGAGAGCTCTAGCTGACAATTCTAAACGGCCCTTCTTAAACTGTTAAGATTCCATCAGATGGAACCATGTCAGGACAAATGGAGTAATGTCATTATAATGTTGTAGTATGAATGGGCCCCAAGTTCATCCTTCTGTTCAGCTCAGAATGTAAATGTATATATCTCTATACTTTATATTCTCAGATCATACCTTTCTTTTCTCAGTGAACCTTTTGGAAATTCAGTACACGTTCTGCAACCAACTGTACCCTGGAGGGAAAAACCTGCTTGCTTTGCAGTTCATTCTTTCCTTCTCTGTGCTTTTAACCTATCTGACATTTCAAGTTGCTGGAGATGACTAATTCCCACATGTCTAGTTCTGACTACTGTAAATGTAGGGCTGCAGGCAGACTTCCTCAGAGTCTGGGATGGTTATCAGGCAAACAGATGCATTTTAAGCTCATGTACCAGGAGGTACCTTAGTCATTTATGAACTGACAGTCCCAAAGGAGGGTAAGTTTCAATTAGGAAAGAATTCAGCATTCTTGGAATATTCATTTAACAAAGACCATCTGAGTCGCTCATTTAAGCAGCAATCACCTGAGCATAGCTATTAATATCAACTTTGGGCTAAACTGCCACTTTTGCACATCTATGCACAGATGAGAAATGTTATCTGAGATCTGGAGGAAGCATAGTGAAGCTGTTGTGGCTTATATCTGTGTGTTCTCTCCACATTTCCACTGTCTTTATTGGTCAATAAAGGTTTCTCATGTTTTATTTTATTATTTCATTTTATTTTATTCCACTTCAAAGACTGGCCAGAATCCAATGTTGTACTTACTCTGGATCTCTCTGCTTCCACACAAACTGGCATTTCCCCTGATCCTTCTGTAGCACCCTGTGTACCTTGCTCTGGAAAGCTGGAAAAACCACAGAAATCCTTTATGGCATCATAGAGGTCAGCAGCAGGAGAGAGAGATCCCAATTTTGCTAATATACCAGAGTATACCACTTCATCTTGGCCAGCATCTGAGAATAACCACAACTAGTTTCCAACATAACCAGCAGTGTTTCGGCGATCAAGGGGTGCATAACTGTCACAAGCACCTATTAAGCAATAACTGTGGCATTATGGTCACCACAAGCACACTCCCTATATTTTGAAGCTCTGTTTCAGTTATAGTGAAATACTCTATTTGGACATCTTCCCAAACAGAGTATTTCTTTCTTTTGCACTTTGAAGTTTGAGAGTTCTGCCAATTCCAAATCTTCCTTCCCTGATAAGTTCTCCCTGTTTTTTCCTTTATTTGCTTTGAGAGCTGCTAAGCTTCCAAATTCATCCAATATTTTCCCCAGCCTTTTTATACTTGATTTAGGATCCTCTAGGAAAATGAGCAAGACGTCAGTGAAGGCTATAATTCTGGTCATTCTGTCCACTTCTTTAATACTCTTCTTATCTTCCTGTTAAGAATCTCTAGAACTGTTATAAATATTGAGCGTGCGCAAGAAAATTTTCTTTCCACTTAGAAGTGAAATCAACTAGAAGTTGTTGACCATTCAATCTAGTCCAGTGGTCCTTAACCATTTCTTCAACAGGAACCTTGTTTGTTGCCGCAGATCCTCAACACTTAGCTCAAGATTATACCTGATTATATCCTCATTCAATCCATTACTGACAGCAAACAGGATTCATTCCAAGCTTTCTTGGAATCAGATGGAAAGGAGAGATAGAGTTGGGTGCCATACACATGCTAGTGACACTGCACCCCAAAACTCCAGATGCTATCTCCCAGTGGTTTCTTTTCTGTGTTAAATAATATGGGGGACAAAACAGAACTCTGTGGCCAACAGCCTGGGAGTTGATCAAGAGTACCCCAATACCATCTTCTGAGTTTGCCCTTCAAAGAAAGACCAGATCGATTGCATAATAGTGCCCCTTGTCCCATAACAGTGTCCCTGTGGCATCAATGGCCCTTAACTAAATAACTCCCAGAGCAGGGAGCTTTGGCCACATTCCACCCAGCCTGAGCCATGTGGCTAATCTGTCACATCTTTTTTGGTAATTTAGCACATTAGGACAGTCCTGGTTATGCTCTGTTTATTTTTCTGATCCTCACAAAAACAATATTATAGCTGTAGGCATGGGAGGAAGGGGAGGAGGTGAATGTCTTGCATTTAATACTTGTAGCCAGGGACTGGGGGGAGATACTAAGATATAGGGAGGGATTTTGAAATTGTGTTTTCGACTCTACATCTGGGCTACAACTGTTAAAATTAATGTCACTGTTTAATGAAGGTGTTGATGATGTTGTAGCCTTAGTGGCTGGAGTTTGAAAGAACTGGCATGACACCAGTAGCTACTCTTTTTAGTGAAGAGGTAGAACCCTTTTCTTGGGAAAGCCTCCCTCCAAGTAGGGCATGCTCTCTCTGGCCTCTCTGGTCCCCTTCAGTGGGCAGTGATGAATAAAGTTAAAGAAGAACAGCAGTCTAGTCAGAATGCCAAAATATGACCTGAAGAACATCTTGGCAGAGTTCGAAGATAATGTGAAAAATAGATTTGTACTACTAAGCATAATCGACAGGGAACCATATGAACTAGGGACAGAAGCAAGGAACATATGTGCCCCTGTTGCACACAGGACATTTTGCACGGTGACCTGCTGTGCATCACTGCCATTCACTAGCATGGTTGCACATCATGTCAGCTGTGTAGCCCCATCATCATAAAGTTATGCAGCATAGCCCCTGAGGCAGGATTTTGGCCACTAATCTTATTGAGAGAGCTACAGATTTTACTTTAAAACCACAAATGAAACCAAATGCAATCTTCTCTACGAACAAAGTCAAGCAAAGGGAGGAAGTGACTGTCATTTCAGAAGTGTCTCTCTCACCTATCTTTAGCCATATTAACATGCCTTCGGGGGACAAGAGAGCGCAGGACAGGAGAGAATAATGAATGGAGGAGTGCTTTGGATCAGCTTTCCCATTCATTTGACATTAATCCCTTAAGGAAACACACTTCCTCTCTTCCAAAGCCAACTTTGTCTTGAACTCTTGAAAGACAGTATTTCATGTCCTATATGTTTTCAACCTTATAATCAAAAATTAATAATATACTTAAAATTAAAGACAATTGTAATATATTTAAACAGAAGGGTCCTTTTTATGTGGTAACTGTACTGTATTTTTTATCTTTGTTGTTACGTTTTTAGGTGATTTTATATTTTTAAAAATTAATGGTGTTATAATATGAATGACTGAATTACTTTATTACGGTCAAAGACCAGCATCAGCAAAAAAACAGTACATAGGGGGAAATAGAACAATACACACAACCGTTTTGGTTTAAATAACAGAAGGATAAAAAAATCTACCAACTAGGAAATGAAGATAATTCGTTTCCATTAATTAAAATAGATTCGAGTAAAATAGGAAAAACAACTGCATTTTAGTAATATAGAGGTATTGTATATGACCCACTAAGGCAGTGGTTCCCAAACTGTGGGTCGGTACTCCTTTGGGGGTCGAATGACCCTTTCATGGGGGTCGCCTATGACCATTGGAAAACACCTATTTAATTACAGTTATGAAGTAGCAATGAAAATAATTTCATGGGTTTGGGTCACCACAACATGAGGAACTGTATTAAGGGGTTGCTGCATTAGGAAGGTTGGGAACCACTGCATTAAGGCTTGTTTTCATGTTGCCCCCCTCCCAACTACATTTCTGGGAGCCTCTATGAACCAAATAATCTCACAGCATTTTAGGATTTTACAATCCAAGGATTATGTCTGGTGTCTGGATAGCGGTGTAGCCCCAAGAAGGTAACAAGTTTTACACAAAGCTTGGAAAAGTAGCATTGGGGTCTACAACGCCCATAGTCTCTGAGCCAGTACAGCCACCAGTTATGCTAGTTGGGAGATTCTGTGAATTATCATCCCAAAAAGTAACTTTTTTCATCTTCTGTTTTGCCTTGTATCAGTGAGTCCATGCAAACCACTCCTGCCACTTTTCAGAGGGTTGGGGCTTGGAGCGGTGGTCTTTTTTAAAAGTCACATTGCAAAGCATCAAGAGACAGAATTCAAAGTTATTCCATCATTCTGTCTTTGAGAGTTAATGTTCTTCCTAGAAAGAGAAAACACACTTTGCGATTAGGTGTGTCTTGGCCCAGCTGCCAAGCTAAACGGAGCTTTGCTCTGGATAGTTATTTCTTTATTTCTCTGGAGAAACCTCTGGCCGTTCAATAAGGGAGCTAGCTTTCTGCTCGAAAGGACCTTCAGAATCCTTTCCTTGCAACACACACAGAGAAAATGGCACTTGGGGCTGCCTTGCCCCTATTATTTTAACACTAATACTTTCAGCCTGTGTTTATTTTCAGAGAACAGCTAGTGTCTACATTGAAGACTAATCTGTGGGCGCGCGGGCATGCGCACAAATGCACACACCACTGGCACAAGGGAGGAGGGACTCTCTAGTGTGTGCACACAGCAGCAGTGAGTGTGCGTGTTTGTTTTAGAAGTGTTGCTGGACTGGGAGCTGGACGGTGGAGACTGCCAACAGAGCAGCTTGTGAACAGGCCAAGTGCTGTGTTTGTTGACTTAGCTGAGTGGAGGGGGGCAGCAGAGATGGAGAGAGACAAGTGCAGGCTTGACAAGTCCTCCCTCTCTCTCTCTCTCTCTCTCTCTCTCTCTCTCTCTCTCAGTCTCTCTCTCAATCAGAACTAAAATAAACGGCAGCAGCAAAGGGAAATAATTGCTTCTGAATGTGAAGCGTCTTCAACCAGCAGATAAGGAGTTGTGCCAAGTGCGTCTCACACTGGGCATTCTTCTGGCAGAGCCTTCTCCATGTTTCGTGGATGAAATTACAGAGGAGGGACATTCCTGCATGTAACCCTTAGGGCGATCCCAGACAAGGCTTTGACTGTGCAATCCGTTTTTGGAACAGTTCCTTTATTATTTTGCTTTTTGCGGACTCCACTCTCAGAATCTATCAGCTGGTGGGACCGCTGGGGAATTCTGTAATTTCATCTTCCCTTTGTAACACTGCTATGATTACTCTGTCCGTTTTGATAATTCTGTGAAGATTTAGCCTAAATAATGACTTGCGTTCTTTTAGTTATGAGCACATTGACATTTTTAGTCTTCCTTTTCAATTTGTATTTCTTTTATTTATTTTAAGATTATCCATTTCAATATAAAATAAAAAAAAGATAGGGTAGAGTAGAGCAGGGGTAATCTGTAATCTGCATAGTCCAGCACCTTTTCACTGCATCATTGTGTGTGTGTGAAGAACAGCTGTTTCATTTGCACCTGCATGTAGAAAACCGTGTTTATGGAAGACGATTTTCATCCCAGTGATGCAGAATCCCAGAGTCCGAGCTGTTTCCTGACCACACTGCTGCCAAAGCACAGGCATGACTGAACAAACCTGGAAGCAGAAACACTTTACCCCCTGCGATGTGTGTCAGCATGCTGGAAAATGAACAGTAGGAAGGAATGCAAATATGTGGTTTCTTCTCTCCGCACAGTCACTTTGCTGAAGCGGGTAGGAATGAATGAAACGAGATTTCTAAAGCAGCCCAAGGAGAACCAGTTTCCCTAACATGGACTTGGCAATGGAAAGTGTCATGTCTAGGGACAGAAAGATCTGTCACTTTCACTTTTTTCTACTTTCAACTGTTATTATTTAGTAATACTTGGATGACAATGTGCATGGTACTGTACAAATGGAAAGTCCGTGTTCCAAAGGGCCTAAAGAGTATACTTCAGTGCAGAAAGGTAACAGGGAAAGGAGATGACAAGTAGATGATGATGTAGGAGGAGAGTCTCCTCTAAACTTCAGTGCTGGCTTCCATGTCAGAAAAGCAGCAGATCTGCTCCAGTTTTTAGCTTAAACTATAAAAGAATTATCCAAGGTGCTGAATCTATTTTGGAGATATGGTTCGCCATCTTGCATAGCTCCTCTAAGGGGCTAAACAGACTGGTGTTTAATGCCAGCCTTGGGGCAGAGTGGGGGCATGGTGTCCATACACTGCATGCTTCGATGTCACCACGACACTGGCATCACGCCACATGGCTGACTGTACAGTGGGGGCATCACTGCGCCCCTTTGGTTTAGACATGCTGCACCAAAGGAGCACTGAAAAGCTGCCACAGTAGCGGCAAAGTCACCTTATTGCCAGTGCTAAAAGGAGCAAACTAACCTTGTGACTTAGGTCACTCCCTTTTTGAGACCACGGAGATTACCGCACTAGGGTAAAAGCGTTCCCCAATGCGTTCTCACGGGCGCGAGCCTGGAACGTGATGAGGGCCAGAACGCTAGTTTACCGCACAGCGGAACGCCGCCGTCGCCACCGGGCGTTCCAAATGTGTTCCCAATGTGTTCCAGGGAGGCCATTTCTGGGAACGGTGAAATGGCCTCCTTGGAACGCATTGGGGAACGCTTTTACCCTAGTGCGGTAATCTCCTAACAGTCTTCTCTCAAGATTCTCAACTGAACTGTTCCCATCTTCCTACTCTCTTAAAGATGGTGAGATTTTCTCTCTTTACCTAAACCATCACATATTAGGATTTAGGTTTGCTTTTTTAATGTAACTATAAATTAAAGCCATTGTTTTTTAAACTACAAGCTATGTATTTGTTGTTTTTGAGTCAGTCTTACTTCTTTAGGGAAGCATAATTAGGCAAAGTCACCTTTCTGCAATTCTGCTAATTCAGAGCCAGATTCTAATAGGCTTGGCTTTCATATTTCATATTTTGATACTCGGGAAACTTAAATCACCTCACAGTCACAAATACCAACACAACAGGAGTGAAGCTAACCCTCATTAGGTAATAGCAGTAATATAATTTAGTTATCAGATATTAAACTGATAATAACAGATTATACTTTTAGAGAATGTTTTCCCAGCCAAAAGGCCGAGAAGTGATGATGTCTTACTTAGTGGTGAAAGGAATTAAATACAAGCAAGTCATTATGTGTAACAAGTTATTTCCAAGTTTAGCAAGTTCTCACAAGAGGCACTAAAAATTCTCACCGTAGTTTATTTAACAGCTGCATGTAAGAGTGTATATGTACAAGATATCTGAGTGAGTTACAGTACTGCTCTATCTTAAAACAATAAGATGGGGAAAGCAATCATCTTAAGGAACTAGCGGCTACTAGTCCTGACCACATAGCTCTGCTCAACAGAGCAGATATATTGTTATATATAATCTGATTCACATATTTATTTTCATTTATTCAGTTTGAATTTCCATTACCATTTCGTGTGCAATAAAAGACAAAAGGCACAATCTGCAAAGTCGTGCTTCTTTCTGTATCTTAACTTAAGGGGGTATTCCCCTCTGGTTTCTCTTTCCTTTATTAATACCTGAGCCGAAAAACAGCTGCAGCTTGGCACTTAACATCCCCCACTGCCGGAAAAGGCTCTGTGTTCTCAAACACACCCATCCCATCTACCCAGAAAGATGGCAACATCTGGAAAGTATTAGAAAAGATCAAGAAGTAGTGTGAGATAACTTTCACCACTCACATATTCCAAAATTTGATGGGGTGACACGAGTTGAATGGGTCAGTTAATCATTTCGAAAGATAAGTGGGGAGGATGACAACAAGGGAGCCAACATGGTGTAGTGGTTTTCATGTTGATCTCAGGGAGATCAATGCTTGAATCCCTGCTCAGCCATGAAAACCCACAGTGTGATCTTGGGCAAGTCACATTCTCTCGGCCTTAGAGGAAGGCAATGGCAAACAAACCTCTGAAAAAATCAACAGAAGTATAGTGTCTAGATCGAGGGAAGTAATTGGAGGTCTGTTGACTGTAATAAAGGTTTGATGATGGAAGTAATACAGTGCACCCATGTCATACGCAAGCGCACCATGTGTGGCTTTCAGCATACACTGAAAGCAGCTAGGAAGCCTGTGGGAGCCTGTGGGGTACAAGGGGCAGTGCGTCCCATTAAGAATAATGGGGTGCATGCCCCGCCACACCACCACACCATGCATATTTTCAATGGGGCTCGAGCATATGCATTTTTTAATGCAGGGGGTCTGGAACAATTCCCCACGTACAAAAAGGGTGCACTGTAGTACCACTCTGTTCTGCTTTGCTCAGGCCTCACCTAGAATACTGTGTGCAGTTCTGGGCACCACATTTCAAAAAGAGTGAAGACAAGAGAAATGGAAGAGATGATCACATCAGGGGGATTACCTGAATAGCAGTGCTATTGGGAGTCATTCATAGGTTTTCCCTGACAATGACAAGGCGTGCTTCAGAAACAACTGAAGCACACACCAGTATTAGGACATCATGTGGTAAGTACCGGCCAATAAATTACTATCTTGCTTTAGTCCCACAGTAGAAGCCTTGTGAGATAATGAATCCCATTTTGGGAGAAAGGTGGGATATAATTCTAATAATTAAATAAATAAAGTACTTAGTTAAAAGTGTGGCTAGATATTTGAGTACAGCGAGCTCTGAAAGCTCAAATGACCCAAGCGACATTGTTTAAGGGGAGGAGAATTTAACTAATTTGAATATATATATATATATATATATATATATATATATATATTAAAAGCCATGAGTAACTTTCTACAGAGCTGTCTAGAGCCAATGAGGCTTTTCCAGAGGTAAAATTACAGGCAGGACTTTTAATTGGCACCATAAATAAAGAAAGAGAAAATGTGTCAGTTTAAGACACTTGGAAAAAATGTTTTCATATAAACATCATGGAAAGTTACATCTACAGGAGTGTGTGTGTTAAATCAACATAGCAAGGCAGATGCTTAAGAGTTCAACAACACCAGACTGGTCTCCCAATGGAAAAGCAAAGTGGCAATCAATGGTAGAAGACTGGGAGAAAAAACCCTAATCTTGCCTACCTACCAGGATTGACTACTGGAAATGAGTTCCAGAAGATAATAGATCTGCTCCCAGTCTGGTTTCCTCAGAGCTTGGAAATATTCCTTTTGGGACTACAGTTCCCAGTAGGATTGCCAAACTGAAAAGCAGATAAGTCTCCTGTACCTTTTATGGTTGTTCAGAAGAGGGGATTTTAGCAGGTATTAAGTCAGAAATGACTCGTTTCTCTGGTCGCCTGACAAGCACTCAAGATCCCCCAGCCAACATGTCCCTAAAAAGTAACTTTTCTCAAGTTCTGGATGTTACATGCTTAAGATCACATCCAGCCAAATGGTAACATGAAATGTAGACAAAGTGCTGTTTCACCAGCATTGCAAGGTCCTGAGATAATGTTTTGAAGCTCCATCTACATTCAAGCGCTTCCATTATTCTACTATATTTAAACAAGCTGTCAGGTTCTTGAGTGTGCTAGTATGGTGTAGTAGTTTGAGTGCTGGACTGAGACTCTGTGATAGCAGGGTTTGAATCCCTGCTCAGCCATGCAAACCCACTGGGTGACCTACAGCAAGACACACATTCTCAGACTTGGAGGAAGGCAATTGGCAAATCCAACTGAACAAATCTTGCCAAGAAAATCCCATGACAGATTTGCCTTAAGGTTCCCTTAAGTCAGAAATTACTTGAAAGCACACAGCAACAGCATGTTCTTGGCTCTGAAATCAGTGGAGGACAAGTTATCACAGGGTCCGTGAATGTGCTATGAGTCTATGAAACTCGGAAAGCTTCTTCTAAGAAGAAAGTGCACAGTGACATGCTGAAGCCAACTGTAATTGAGCAACGGTAGGAAAGATGCTCAGAGTTCCTGAGCATCACCCTGCCATTGATCATGTATTGATGGTTTCTGCATGTCATGATATTCATTCATCTTAAAAGTCATTTTGCAAACTCTGCTTCAGCAGATATTGGAATGGGAGTGTGACAAACATCTTGTTTTCATCCATGAAATGTTGAAGATTATGGATAATTGGGTTAGTTGGTTGTCTTCCGCTTCAGAGATGGTAGGTATGGTTGCCTGATTTGATCTGTAACTTTAATCCTGAACAGATTGTGGAGTGGGATGGGGTACTGCAAAGCTCCATCAAGCATGGCAAATGTCCTTGTCCTCCCTCACTTACTAAACCCCACCTTTCAGATGGACTACCCCTCCCAACATGAATATTATCTGACCGGTGGAAGGGAGCACAAAGGAGTGCCCAGCAACAAGATGGATTACAAGAAAAGAGCTGAAAAGACAGGTACCAAGAACAGCAATGAAGAAGGATAGAAATCTCTATCCTGATCTGTAGAGCTTTATGAATTTTATCCTGTTCTAAGATCTGTTAAAGATTAAAGTTACAAGAGCCTCCTTCCAGATATAATTTAATAATCATATGTAGGTGATATGCCTATATTATACTATTAAAGAATAGGGTAGAAAATGGAATGTTACACTAGCTTTGAGGAACCATCCACAGACACACCACCATCTCCCAGCCACACACAAAGACATAAAGATAGCAATTTAGATTTCCCAGGCCCAGAGGAGATGATGGTTCGTAACTGATGGGAATGAAGACAAGCATGGGCCACTGACTGTCAGTCACTCTGACTGATAAGTACAGTGTTGAGATTAAAACCTCCATTCTAAGTGGAAATGGAATAGAACCAGTCAACATCCACCCTGAAGTAAAGCTGGCTAGAATGTGTCTGTTGTCTGGATGTGATTAGGATTCTTTTTGCAGACTTTGCCTGCAACATTCCCATTGCAGGTGTGCTTTTAAAAGCTCGTCTTTGCTTTCAAATCTAAAAATCATATTTTAATGGAGAGAAATGGCAATGACTCCTGCCAGAGAGCTGGGCTGGTTAGTGCCAGTGATCAAAGACTTCAGGACTGGGCACAAGATCAATCAATACGGTTGCTTTATTACTATCAGACGGTCATTAGTTGCAGGTGGAGGCTTCTCCTTCGCACCTGTTGCTTTAGCCAGTGATTAAGCTGGCATCAGCAAACCCAGCCAAGATGCTGCTAATGATTCCAGGCTGCCATTCATTTATGACCAGAAAATGCTGGGCTACCCTGATAGATTGCCTTGACATCCCTTTTTCTATCTTCTTCCACATAGGAGCACCATATGAGCACCCTCAGCTGCATGTTGGCTTGGATTTTATCTTCTGGTTCATGAGGATACATTAAAGCCACCTGGATATGTATGATGGGCAACCCCTGTACTTTTCAGATTTTAAAATACATGTGAAGATCATAAACCAGAATAGGAAAGGATGAAGTTCAATTGGACATGGTATCTCTTTTGAATTAATCACAATCTGGAGAGCATTGGCAGAAACCCTTTCACATTTGCAGTGGACAGAACAGGATGAAAAGAGATGGAAAGTACCTTCACTCTCACCAAACATTTTGTAATAATTACGGTAGTACTTCTGTTTATAGTCAGCTGGGCTGAGTCATTGCCAGCAAAGTGTATTTTTAATACAGTAGAATTAGAATAAGATTATTTCTCACAAAAGAACCATAAGCAAAATTGTTTTCCTACTTCCTATTCAGTATAATTGGGTTTCACTTGTGTGAACTGTTTACTTGGCCTAACACGGAATTGCCTTAACATAATGGACAGAGGTGGTCTTCGGTTATCCCTCACAGCAGTAGAACCGGATATAAAAAAAGTCTGTTTCTGGTCACCAAACACAAGGATCACAGTGATTGAGAAATACTTTAATTTATGAAATCAACTAATCCTGAAATGTCGAACATATTACCTAACAGTTAGAAAAGATCCTGTGATTTAGTTGTAGAGGTTGCTGGTAAAGTTAGACAAAAGATTTATTTGTGGTTAACTACCCTGGAGCTGGCAATGACTCATGGTGACTCTGTGGATGGAACATCTCCAAGACCAGCGGCCCTCCACTGCTGTCCTTAGGTCCTGCAAATTCAGACCTGTGACCTCCCTAATTGAGTCTCCCCATCTAGCACCTGGTCTTCCTGTCTTTCTCCTTCCCTCTACGTTTCTCAGTATTATTGTCTTTTGTAATGAGTCATGCCTTCTCAAGAGGTACGACAACTTCAATATGATTGTCTTGGCTTCCAGGGAGAGTTAAAGCTTCATCTGCTCATGGACCCGTTTGTTTGTCATTTTGGCAATCCACAATATCCTCAGCACTCTTCTCCAGAACCACATCTGAAATGAATTTATTTTCTTCTTATCCACTTTCTTCTCTGTCCAGATCTCACATCCATACATGGCAATGAGGAATACAATAGCTTGGACAATTCTAACTTTGGTGCTCAGTTGTCCGTATGGGAGCACTGTACTATATCCTCCATCAATCTAGACACTATATTTCTATTGATGCAGCCTAGAATCACATTGGCTTTTTTTACCTGCAGCATCATATGGTTGGCTCAAGTTCAACTTGTGGCCTCCTAGGACTCCTAGATCTCTTTCATATGTACTCTTTTCAAGTCAGGTGTCCTCAATCCTATACCTGTGTATTTCATTTTTTTTTCTACCTAAGTGTAGTACCTTACATTTCTCTCTGTTGGAATTCATTTTGTTAGATTGACCCAGCTTTCTAATCTATTTAGATGCCCATCCTGAGAATTAACATTCCAGTGAAAATATGCCTTCTGAGATATTTTTTCAGGAAGCACATTCTTTCATCAATGGCCATTTGCCAGTTCAGTCTACCTGTTATATTCTTGCAAGACCCTTACAGCTAGGCGATGCCCACAGCTGTTATAGACAATGATTATCAGTGATGGGGATAGATTGTTGCGGCTTTAATTTAGTAAACACAAAGAAGTTGGTTTTCTGTTGTGTCACTACTGTTATTTTCTATCTCTTCTTCAAGGGCAAAGATTGAGATGTCTACAACTCAACTAAGGTTACGCTGGACCTGTTACAGACTGCCAAAATAAAGCTGCTTTGGGTCTCTTTGGAGGTATGCTATTTAAATGATGCATGGGTCCTAAGAGTCCGGAGGTTGTGCCAAAGCCACACTTCATTCCTAAGCACTGGAGTGCAGCTTTGGTGCAGCTTCCGGATTCTTAGGACCCATGCATCATTTAAACAGCATACCTCCAAAGAGACCCGAAGCAGCTTTATTTTGGCAGTCGGACTCTTAAATAGAGCTTCAGATTGCCCAGAAAGATCTGAAGTCAAAAGTACCACTTTTCCATCCTAGAAGTCAGATCAATAGTTTGTGAAACTTCTCAACATCTTTGCTCAGTTTCTTCTAAAGGCTGCAGGAAGAAATGCCTTCTTTTTTCTTTCCCTGGAAAAATGGAGGGGCACATGGGTCTCCTCTTCTTAGTTGCAGCAAGAGGCGATCTCTGACCTCTGCCAGACACAAGAAAGGTGTCTGCCCTGAAAGACAAGATTGTGTTGAGCAGCCAAATGAATAAAGCTATGGAACAAGGAATGGGAGGGGGGGGTGTTTTATCCAAAACATATGTTTTTGCCACTATTCTAGTTATCTTGAATATTTCCCGCATGTTTGTAGTCATGGCAACTGACCCAGCATGAAAGACCTATTTACTGGGCCCTAGGATAAGAAACAGCCATGTGTTGTCAATTTGAGAACTCGCTCTCCCTCCAGCCGCACCATCTCTCCTCTCTCATACACACTCCATAGAGTTCCCCTGCTGCATTCCCAAATGGTGCGCAGCCTAAACCCCCAAGACGAGAACCATCCCTCATGCTCACGTCGTTCCAAAGTAATTTTGTTTTCTCCTGGAGTGAGGTTTTCTTGGCTCCTCATGGAAAGTGACTGGGCAATGAGCCATGGTGGGATGGGGGTGGGTTTTCATTTGATGGAAACGCTAAGGAAAGTGTCTGGTGCCTTAGAGGCATGGTTTGAGTAAGGGAGGCTCCAAGAGTGGACAGGGGTTTACGGATGGAGCTGGAGGTAAGTAAGCGCTTCAGCTTTTTGGAGGCACTGAATCAACTGAGATAACCCACCTCCCTTTCTTTAGTTCACCTTTTTTATTATTCATTATTATTGTTATTATGCTTTATTTATATAGCGCTGTAGATTTGCACAGCACTGTACATACAAACAATAAAATAGATAAGAAGTAAACCTGCTCTGGATTCCCCAACTACACACACACACAGATCGGTCAACCTGAGCTAAAGCTTCATTTTTTCCCACTGATGATTTTTTAATACTTTTTGGCCTCTCCGCAGCAAGCAAATCTCTAGGGGAAAAATAGCTCTCTTAATGGGCAATAAGAGAGCTGAACTGAGTCGGCTCTTATGTTTTAGTTCGGAAGATCAAAGGGGAAAACGTTAACAAGCAGAGTAACTACATCTTATTGTAGGGACTCTTTCTGAAAGCAACTGAAGGATATGGGAATAAATTTCTGGGAGTGTGGTGGGATCTTCTCAGAGAGATCTGGAACACAATTTTAATTGCCACCAGTCTAATGTTGCTTGTGATTCTTGTGAGAGAGACTTACACATCTCCTAGGGATTTCTCAGTTCATCAAGAGGTTATGTTCATATATTGTGGTTTTCAGCCTTCCAATCCACACAAGTGGATTTCCCTGTCCTTACTAGGGCCTCAAACAGACGGGCCAAAAGGGCCACCATCAGGCTGCGAATGGGGCCAAAAGCCATCCCAGGCACAGCTCTTTTCCAAAGAGCCAGCCCAAAACTGGCCCGGAAAGGAGCTGAAAATGCGCTCCTTTTTGGTTAACCAGTCGGGGCTGCGGCAGCAGCCTGGATTAGGACTGGATGCATGCAGCTGCCATGGCCTCAAATGCAAATGGGCCCCATGGCAACCCTTTTGGGCCGTCTGTTTTGCCCTTTAAATGGTCAAGTTGACATTGCATTCAAAACTGGGAGATTTCACTAGATCCAGAGGACAATGTTGCTACCTCACCACTGCCCTGTCTGACATTTCATGCCTTTAAAAGCTACGTGAGGCAGACTGAAATCTATCAGATGAGATTCCTCTGTCACTATGCCTGTATTCTGGCAAAGATCCTACCTGCTGAGTTTCTCCCTTTCATGTACAATAGAGATGAGAAAAGTGTTGCTCTTCCGTTGAACTATAGCTCCCGTCAGCCCAAGATAGCATGGCCAATAGTGATGAATGATGGAAGGTGCAGTTCAGTAACATATGGTGGGCCTCATGTTTCCCACCTCTGATGCCAAGGTTAAAATCACAACAGCCCTGCCAAGAAGAAAGATGAAAGTGGCTACCTTATTTTTTACAGGGAGGTACATCTGCCTCCAGCTTTGACATTCCAGAGATTTGCCTAGAAACCTTGAAATGCTGCCGTTCTATCAGAAACAACTGGAATTAAAGTTGCAATTGTGTGTAAACCACAGCTATGTCACTCAGGAGGTCATAGTAAGTCATCATTAGGTTCTAGACTAGCTGGGGGCATTGGGGAACTACAGTCCAAAAACTAAAATGTTCAGGCTGTGAAAACTGAGTCCCATCCTCCTTATTGTACATAATTTGGGTAGATCTTCCACTATTGTGGGTAATTTGACTCTCCATCTTCCCACAGGAAGTATGCAAATAACTTGGATGTACTTTTACTTCACGTGCCCTCAAACATAAGTTCTCCTTTCCCCCCTTAAATCCACAAAACTGAAAAGAGTCTGTCAATTCAAATGTGTGGAAATGCCCATCTCAAATGCCTCTTGCAAGACACTTTGTGTAAAGAAAATGCTGCAGTTTGTTTAAGAGCAGGTATGGCATGTGCCAATGGCTGGTATGCCCTGACGACCAGGCCCTTGTTTATAATAACACTCTGATATGTGTAGTAAGAGCAGTCTATAAAAGGCAATGCGCACTGATGGCTGTGGAGGAGAAATGTAAACATGCAGTTCAGGGTCTGAAGTGTGCATGCCAAGCTGTGAAGAAATTGGCTTGTGAGAAAGAGGTGGGATTAAGGCTAGGTGAAGCTCAGTATAGAGGCAGTCTAAAGAGATCTGTGCCTTCCAAACATACATTTGAAATTTAACAGTATTGGGACCCAGGTAACAGACTTTACTTCTTTCAGTTTATAACATTGTTCTGAACATTTATAGAAGTGCCATGCGTAATGTTTCCTTCAAATTTACTGCAGAATTTGCTTTAAAAATGCAGTTTCATTTATTTCAGTGCCAAGGCAATGAGCATTATTTTTATTGGCATTTCTACCATGTTTTAACATGTAAATACTTATTTTCTTACCCAAATAGGACCCCCAGAATGGTTTGCAACCATGTCATACAATTCTTAGAAACACATATACATGCCATGTCCATATCTGTCTAATTGCAGAGCTTAAAGAAGTTAAATTATCAGGACTACAACTCCCAGAGTCCCCCAGCCACCATGCACTGTACTCATTGACACCCAGTGGCTTTCATATCAGTGGGACAGTAAATCTACTCCAGGTTTTAATCTGAACTTTAAAGGAGCTATCCATGCTGCTTAAACCTGTTTGGGGGATATGGATCAGGACCTTGGATACCTCCTTTAAAGTTCAGCCTTCAACTTGGAGCAGATCTACATGGAAGCTACCAGCCAAGTGATCAAATGGTACCCGGTCCCATATATATTGCTGGGTACGTATTAACCTAGCTTTCTGTGATGGTGTTGATCTTGGTGTGGAGGAGCTTTCTACAGTTCCACTGTCATGGAGAAATCGTTGTCTTGTCAGGTTAAAACACTCTGGGACGCTGAACTTACACAGGGGTGCAGGATGATTTCAGATGGTCTTTGGGATTTGGTGCCTCCAGGCTTCTCTAGTGATGTGAGATGGGCTCCCTCAAGGCTGTCTTTCCATCTGCAGGTGAAAACCTGTTTATGCCAAGAGGCTTTTTTTAAAAACAAGAAATTGCTTTCTCAGTGTATTGTATTATTTTTGCTTTTCAATGGATATATTTCAAATTATTTTTACCTCTATAAATTATTTGAATGAATTTTAAAATATTTTAATGTTTTGATAGACTTCTGTTTTTACCTTCTTCTTCTTCTTCTTCTTCTTCTTCTTCTTCTTCTTCTTCTTCTTCTTTTTTCTCTCTATCTCTCTCTTGAGTCCCATCTTTGGAGAAAAGATGATATACACATAAACCAATGCAATACAATGCCAGATACTGCTAGCTGCAGTTCAAAAAAGTAATGTTTCCAAGCTCTGATTCTCCACCAAATCACCTGGACACCTGAGGCTATCCCTTGGCCAAACAAATGCCAAAGGAGTTCATCTCAGCAAGGGAGGAGGAGGGCATCTTGCTCTCCAACATCACCATTTCATTGCACAGGTGTCAAGGCAGAATGCCTGAAGTATGATTTCTCAGGATTGACACCAGCATCGCCTGGAGTACCATCTGCCTTTATTCATGAGCAGAGAGCACAATGTGCAGCCCTGAGGCTGCCTACAAGGTCAGGACCCTGACCTCCAAAGTCTGCAGCCCTCTGGGCTGGAATGTGTTTCTACAGCAACCTGTTGGGTTTGGATCCCCCCCTCCCCACTTATCAAGGGGACAGTTTCTGTTTTGGCAGCTAATGGAACAGCCTAAGAGTGTAACAGGATCCACAGCTGGAATTAAAGTAAAGGCCTGGCTTGTTTAAGAAGTTTGATGGATGGAAAACCCCTTGGGGTGTGAGGAGGAGGGGGCTGGGGGCTCAAGGCCGAGTCTTGGGAGCTGGTGCTGAAAGGAGAAGGCCACCTGTGCTCATTGCTTCTAAGTTATCCTTCCAATCTGACTCTCTCTTGGGCTATTTGTGGTCTGGTGGGTGGTTAGACAATAACTAGGGAGGTGTGCTGAGTTGCAAAGCCAAACTGTTTGCGTAAGCTCAGAGTTCTTGCTTGCTATTTGGGTTCCCCCCAACTTTCAAATGGCAACTGAGGGTGTGTTGTGGGAAATGTGGGAAATATGGGTCCAGATAGAAGAAGAGCTGCCATCAAACCTCACAGTGGAAAAATAAATGGAAAGCAGAGGATCTCATTTCTTGGCCTTTCTAAACAATGACTTTTTTTTACTTGTATGAATGAAACAGCTGTATGAAGGAGTTTACTCTTGAGAAAGCAACATCTGGATATAGAAGTGTGTTTATGTGCATGCATGTCTATTACCAATAAGATGCATCTACTCATTTGGGTGGCTGTGTGTCCTACTTGACAGAGGACTGTTTAAAAGACTGTGCAATCCAGAATGATTTTAAAGATAGTTAAGAAGCAAGAACTGCAGGGATTCTGAAGTGGAGCCATCTGCAATTAGCAGCACTTAGAGCACAATCTTAGCAGATACAAGATCATCTAGTCCGCATTTTCTTCACTTTTGGGAGATCTGTACTGAAATTTTACTTAATAGAACTGCAATAATCATAGGCCAGGTCTAGGATTAACTCAGGGGAGATGGCTCATGTTAGCCAATAGGAAGTGTGCAAGTGGAGAGACCCTCTTGGCTCTGACAAATATAATGCCAATTTAAGCAACTTAACTATAACAAAATTGTTTAAAAGGCTTTCAGAAATGCAACTAACTTATCTCCTGCATCATACCAACAGCCCCAGATAAATTCTTCTAGATAAACAGATATAGAAACAGTCTTTTGTAGTGGGAAAACAAGTATTGCACCTGAGAATTAGGCCCCTTTGCCTTGTGGCAAGTATCTGTTCACTGTCTCACTTCCAGCCTTTAGGATGCTATGGGAAAAGTTTCACTCTTAAGTGGGAATCTCAGCACAAAGCTTGTTTTCCCCAGACCAGGATGCCTGGACCTGTTCTCTCCATGAACCAAGAAAGCAGGGGAGGAGTCTTTTAGAAGGTGCTCCCCAGGTCTGCATGGAAGTGCATTGCAGCAGGAGACTGATGTGTTAAAGTGCAATTGTTTAAGAAAAGAAGAAAGAAAATAAAAACTTGACTCTGTTCTTTATCATATATATGGTTAGCTGTTATCAGTGATTATACCCAAACTTCTCTTGTCTGCCTCTTTCACTTCTCCGGTTCTCAAAAATGCTCCAAACACTCTAGAGAGAGACAGATGTTGGAGTACTGGGGAGGCAAGGGTTGTCTTATTTTGCAGGGCCTAAAGCCCCAGATTATCTTAATCCAGCTCTGTGTATTGGGTGAGTAGACGGTAAGGAAATTGTCTCTTTTTCTATTCCTGGAGGACTCGAAGAGATTTTGTTTGAAGACAGTTCTTAATTTCCTGCTTTCCATGCTTCAAAGTGGGGGGATGCCTTAGGGAGTTATGCGAGACTGCTCAGTTGCGAGGGCTCAGGAAGCTGAACTCCTAGGGAAAGTGACAGCTGCAACTTGAACATGATGGCTGCTTTTCAAATGAGCTAAATTACCGACAAGGGGGTGTTGCCCTGTCAATATATTAGGTTAAAAACCAGAGGGACAGCTCCATTTGATGGGGAGAAAGCACAAGGCTAAAGGCAAATGTGCATACAGGAGTATTTCAGAGGTTTCATTTTGATGAAGGAACGTTCAGAAGGTTTTTTCTCACTTTAGATGGGATGGTCTTGTGTCCTGTTTCACAAGGGACAACCTTCTATCGCAGGGTGTTCGCCTGGGAATGGGATTTGTGAATTCGCTAGTTCACCAAATTTACGTAATTTTGGATTGCTGTGGAATTGCGTTCGGAGTGCGTTCGGAATGCCAGCAAATGCGTGTGATAACCTTTAGTGCAATAATGTGAATACCCATGATTGCGTTCAGGATGACACTGGAATATACTTCCAATTTCCGTCATGTGATAACAACCTCTGTCAAACTTAACTGTTCCTAGCTCATGTCTTCACTCTTGATTCCTGGCTTATCCATCACTATTGTTAAAGACTCAGCCCTAAAACTCACTATGGCTAGTTTCCTTCCTCTCATCACTGAAAAAAAAAAGGCATGGGTGATATCTGACCAACAGGCACTATCTAATGATTCCAGATGAACTGGATGGATGGCCCTCTTCCAACTCTACAGTTCTATGATTGAACTGGTAAAACCCTCCCTGAAACAATCATATTCCCTCAAATTGCCCCTTGCCCTCATAGTCAACTGATCAGCCATGCAAAGCAAAAGGCGGACATTGATGGATAAAGTCCAGCTGGATTCACCATGCTTGGTTAATCATTTGAGAAACATTCCCCCTCTCCATTTCCCTATTTGTGTCCATGTCCCTATCCCTGCTACTCCTCCCTTCTTCTCAGGCCTGGTGTCAATGGCCAGAAGAGATCTCACTTCAGTAATTAAAATAAGAAATCCTATTGCTAGTTACTGTGATGGGAAAATAATGAAAGTTATATTATCCCTGGCCTGGAAAGTTCCTACATGAAAACACAAATGAACGTCGCCAACCAACTACAGCTGGGTAAGCTACCCTCTTCTTTCTCAAAAGAGGACACCAGCTTACAGCATGTCTGCTTTTTAAGAACCAACTCAAATGGCCAACTGTGGGTTTTGTTTTCACCATATATCTACCTTTGTTTCTTGCAGGTTTTCAAAAAAAAAAGACATTATTAGGGGGACCAGCTTGGTTCTGACTTTTTAGCTGTTCTTTGCAGACTAATCAAAGTATAAAAGGTAAAGGTAATACCTTTAGTCATAACTGACTGTAGGGGGCAGTGCTCATCTCTGTTATTAAGCCAAAGAGCCAGCTTTGTCCAGAGATGACTCCAATCATAGAATCATAGAATTGTAAAGTTGGAAGAGACCACAAGGGCCATCCAATCCAAAGCTATACTTTAACAAATCCAGGCACGGAGGTCTGATCAGTGGTTGAGTGGATGAGTCTGGCGCAACACACAGCTGGGTCCTGAGTGGATCTGTGTGTGCTGAGGAGTCAAGGGGGAAAAGCACAGGGTGGCTGTCTTTACTCAACTAAAACTAAACTGGGATTGCCCCAAACAGGGATATTTATAGGAGGAAATGTGTCCTGAGGCAGTTTCTCAGCAGTTTGAGTGGATTATTACAGGAGGAAGAATGGCTAGAGGTGTGTGGAAACAGCAGGGTAATCAATTCAGATGTGGCACACAAAAAGGTTTCATCTCCAGAGGGAAATGCCCTTTGATTCCCTACCTTTTGGCAAACACCCGATGCACTGCCCACCATCAAACTCCTGTGTGAAGGATTTGTGCAGACTCCAGCCCAAAGGACCCATCCCATCTGCATGCACTAGCACTTCCAAGCCAAGTCTGCCAGATCTCTTTATTTGGGCCAGCTATTGTCCTCACATTGGGACACCTTCTGTAGCTATGTGACCAAACATCCCTTTTAATTTCAAGTTGATATCAAAGGTTGACCAAGGGTGAAAGAGAGCTATTCCGTAGGTTAACAGATTTATCTGCAAACATTCGGAGAAAGCGCCCACTCGAAATTCCTTCAAATAAGTTACTTTCAAAAGCAAAGATTGCCAAATTTGCTTTTCTCTGAATGTCTTCAAGGTGAAAACAAATTTTTACGCACAGCTGTAGATGCATCAAAAGTGAGTCCTGCAGCACAGAAAGTGTACATGTGTGTAAATGTTTCCTTACATATGTACAATGTTTTTGTAAATTTGTGAAGGATTAGTGTTGGGAAATAGAGTCATAGAATCATAGAATTGTGGAGTTGGAAAAGACCACAAGGGCCATCCAGTCCAACCCCCTGCCATGCAGTAACTCTCAATAACATCTCCTTTTCTTTGGATGGCTTAACAATATCTCTGAATGCTGAGCTGCAGCGCTAAAAACCTGGGACAAAGTATTTCTGCACTTTGAATTCAGTTTGCAGCAGGGAGGTAAGCTGAACAAAGGGGGAGGTGGGAGGAGGAGAGAGAGAAGCTGGGACATTTTAAAAGCAGCTGGAAAATGGGACAATAGAGGATTTCTCGGGACAGTCCCTGTCAAATCACGACAGTTGGAGGGTATGTGAGGCTCCCAAACTATGTCCAGTTTTAAGTGCATTTATTGTAACAAAAAATTCTGCTTTCTCTTTCTTTCTACTTTCTTTCTTTCTTTCTTTCTTGTATTTAGAGGCTTTTCATAACCTGAGGCCTTAATTAGCGAGCATGTAAATCTAGCACTGATAAGGATGGTGGGTGGCTGAATGAGGAAGATGGGGTGATTTGGGAGTGAGGACCTTCTTGCATTGTTGTGTTTCCCCCCACTGCCTGCCTCCTTTCCCCTCCTTGCTGCCTCTTGGGCAATTTGAAAGTGATTATTGGGGTAGGCATATGTAGTGCAGAGCCCCAGCCCTTCTGGAGGCTGATAAAGAGGTAGCCTTGTCTATGTGTCTTGCCTTTCAAACTGCAAAGGACCAGCAAGAACTAGTGAAATCCATCACCACCACACACACAACCCCCTCCCAATTAATTCAAAAGTGAGTGTCTCTTTAAGGAGCTCTCATGGTACAGGACAAGGGTTGGATCAGGTTGGTTATGGACGCCTGTTCTCATCAATCTAGCTCTCCATGGGGAAGGTAGTCAAAGCAGCCCAGCTTCAGTCTTCGACTGCCTTCATGTTTTTGGCTGAGCTGGGGTGGAAGCTGTTTCTCAGGCTCTTCATTTCTCTGGGGTGAGGGGGGATGAGGGGAGTGAGGGAGGAAAGGAGGGGGAGAGATGTTAACTTGGCCCCACTTGCAGCCAAGTGTAATGAAGAGTCAAGTTAGTTCTCCCCAGCAAGATTGCTTATATTATAACATGGAAACCACTTGAACCAGGCAGACACTGTTGTTATTCAGACCCAGGCTGAGTCCGGTTGGGTTAGATTATCCCTGAGCAGGGTGTGAGATATCAAAGTTGGAAGAGCAAGGCAATGTCAGCTCTGCTTTGTGAGATTCACTCCCATGAATGCATGAAAGGCTCCCTGTACAAACTGCATTAGACTCGCTCCAAATGTTCATTCCCGATTGGTCACGCTCTGACCCACAGCTGCATTCCCTGACTGGAGGAGGGAAAGATGCACTGTGTCTTTGTTCTGCCAAAATCAGTGCTTGGAACCATGACAGGATGATCATATTACCAAAATGGAGGGTCATCTGGAGAAAAACTATCCTCTCGCTGATTGGAGGGGCATGTTCCTCCTCTGAAGGACAAAACTCACAGAAAGGCCCAAATCTGTTCCTCTTCAGTATGTTCTGTTTTGGTGTGTACATCACGGGTGCAAAACAAGGATCACAACATCAGTTCAGCACTGAAAAACAGTGTTCTGCTCACTATGTGACATTCTGCCATACAAACCTTTTTTCTTAGATGGTTTGCCGTCAATATCTATTGTATGAATTTCAGCAGGGATATAAGTCTATAGGTGCATCTGCACTGTAGAAACAATACCACTTTAACTATCATGGCTTCATCCTACAGAATCCTGGGATTTGAAGTTTTGTGAAACATCAGCATTTTTTGTCAGTGAAGGCTAAACACCTTCTTTTACAAACTACAGATCCCAGGATCTGTAACTGCCATGGCTCCATCCTACAGAATCCTAGGATCTGAAGTTTTGTGCAGCATCAGCACTCATTGGCAGAGAAGGATAAATATCATCTTTTACAAACTACAGATCCCGGGATTCCATAGGATGGAGCTACAACGGTTAAAGTAGTGTCAAACTGCATTATTTCTACAGTGTATATTCAACCCGAGTAAAAAGAAAAAGTCATATCCTCTGGCACATTTTTTTTTTTGGCCCCTTGAGTTTTGCCTGATTTAGTTGGCATCCTCCAGATGTACTAAACTACAATGCCCATCGCTAACCAGCACAGTTGATTAACCATGTATGTAATCCAACACTGATCAAGATACAGGGTAGAAATGTGGCTTACTTTATAGAGTCTAGCCCTCTGTTTAAATGATTGACCAGTCCTTTAAACAGAAGTTTAAATAGAAAGAACCATGTTTAGGGAGAAGGGAGGGAGCTTGGAATTAGAGGAGGCACCCAGGTCAAAAGCTTGAGTATTAGAGTGGGATATATTATATTACAACATTTTGGTGCTGATTTTCTTTTGGAATTCCCTGGTATGCTCCATTAACTCTCATATGTTTGCAGTGTGGTCCCTAGTGCTTCTTCCTTGCTGAATCCTGCTTAGGCCTCTGGGATATATTTAAAAAGCAAACACCAGGCCTATCACCCACCATCACTTCTGTCAATGAAAGGATTATGCAGATTCCAAACCTAATCTATCCTGGCCATGTGCTCTTGAGCTTCCCTCATGCTGAGCCAGTTGGATCTGCTTATATGGCCACGGATGCCCTTCTATGCATGCCTTGTTTCCTGCATTGGGGGTGCCTTCTTGATATCACATCTCTTTTGATATCACCTTGATATTGAAAAACTGGAAAGGTGCTGAGGACCATTCCTTGTGGTAAACATGAATAAAATTTACTACTACAGTGGACCCTCGCCTTACGTGGGGGATCCATTCCGGACCCCCCCCCCCTGCAAATTCCGCCTATGCTTGAGCCCCATTCACTTGAATGGGGCTCATGGGTGCAGCGACGCCACAGGTGCACACCCCATTAATCTGAATGGGATGTGTTGCCCCTTGTGCCCCATGTGCTCTTGCGCAGCTTGAGCGCATAAGCTCAAAGCTGCGTATAACGTGGGCACACTGTACTCCTAATTTGGTATCACCTGCAAATTCCTTTAGCTAGGTCATTGATAAAAAAAATGTTGAATAGCACTGGGCCCAGGGCAGAATCTTGTGGCACCCCCATTGGCCATCTCTCTCCATCAGCAAGCACCCTTCAGTAGAAGTAACATGAGCAAAGTGTAGAGGAAAAGGTGCATTTCTGCAGCAGAAATAGGTCTACCTGGAAAAGTCCAAAATGAGACAATGGAATGGTTCTCAGAATTCAGCTTTAATATCATTTAAAAATTTGCAAACATTAATCTTGGATCAAAACACATGCTATTTAACATGGATTAACACTTGTAAATCAAAGAGGTAAATACTCTTGATATTTATATGTTAAACCCAAAGAAAAAGACAAAGGTGTGAGGGACAAAGGATCATCAATTTCCTACATGATTCACCCACTTCCAAATAATAACAGTTTCAGGGCTCATGAGTCCAGCTCAGGAATAGCGAATTTATAAACTAAGAGTGAGGGTTTCCATTTGTATTATTTTCATCACAGCGGCATTTCCCATGATGCAGCGCAAGCTCTGTCTACTTCACACTTGCAGTGACAATTCAGCTGTATGATGGGAAATAATACCTGAATGGTTTCCATATGTTCAATTCTGGTGGGTTGGACATATACATTCTGGAAGAAACTGATTTCCTCTTGGTTCCAGAGGGATGGAATTCCACAGTCAATTTCACCATGGAATTCAAAGCACTGTTGATAAACATCAGTATGAAAAGGCACCAAGGCTTCCCTTTTTTAAGGCATTTATTGTGTGCTGAAAATACAGCTGGAGAAGAAAGCAAGCAAAGCAGTTGTGTAAAGAGCCCATGGTGCCATGCCAGTTTCCTACAGACCCAGAGTTGCTGTTTCGCTCATAGAACAGCTGAGCATGTTTTTCATTTGCATGTTGTCTGGCTTCTGCTATCAGCATTGTGCCTGATGTCACCTAGCTGATAAAACATGGCCTCATCCCCATTCATATTAGCAAAGGAGTGACTCAAACAAAGAGCAGCAAAGAAAAGGGGTTCCTTTTAAAGAGGCTTTCAAATTTTGGCAAGCAGCCTCTGTTCATTCTTAATTCCCTTTATAAGCCTCTCAAAGCTTAGTCTCTCCCTCCTATTAACTTCCCCCCAGGTGGGAATCTCCACCTTCTGAAGTGTGTAATAATAGGTGAACTGGGCATTCAGGAGGGGGCAAATGTGAAAGGAAGAAAGAATTACCAGAGGCTGTTGGCCAAAATTTGTTGAAGCCTCAAGATGTATTTTATTGCCTTATTTGTCTAGCTCTGAGACACAGCAGCAATAACCAAAGGTTTGTCACATTGCATTCACATTCTCCGTTCTCTATTGCTGGTTGTTTCTCTCTTACAACTAATGCAATTGGATGAATGGGCCATTTCCAATTTTAGTAGATTCTTTATTAGCTAAAATGTTATTTTACATTTTGTAAGCCGCATTGGGTCCCTTGGTAGGAGAGAAGTAGATATAAATTGCATGTTTAAAAGTTGGGGATCATAAGATATCTGGGATCCCCATTTGGGAAACACTTATCTAAAGAGTCATCTAAGCCCAGGATCTTGTTGTTTTCTTTTGCAAACCAGGATTCGTAAGCCTAAAACAAGGGCTGTTTCATACTCCCTGGTTGAATCTAGCCTTCTACCTTCTCTAGCATTATTGTATTTTCTAATGAATCATGCCTTTTCATGATGTGGCCAAAGTACGACAGCCTCAATTTCATCATCTTGTCTTTTAGGCAGAGTTTAAGTTTGATTTATTCAAAGAGCAATTGTTAGGAAGAGAACACTGGATTTCTCAGAAAGCCTCCATGTTTGCATCAGGAAAACTTTTAGAAGTTGTTAAGGTAAAACATGCCCAATGCAGTCCCAATTTAAAAGAAAAAAAGCTTTACTTTTGTTCAAGGTAGAAACCTTAAACAGTAAAGGCCCAGTCCATTGGCTCTCTCTTTAAGATTCCCCTGTGGTGGCTAAAATGCAACATCTTCACATCTAGAAAACATATCCAGGGGTAGCCGTGTTGGCCATATAGCAAAGTACCGTATCATTTTGACCAAATGCAGGGCTATGACTAACATTGTCAACACACACATTCCTGTACCATTTTGAACACCTTTCCCTGATGAAGCAGCCTGTGGAGCTTTGAAATCTTGCAACAAGGATAATGTGCATTTTGGTTGACCAATAAAGATATCACAGTTTTGTGGATTTTGAATGATAACAACAGCTTTTTTAATTGAAATCTTGCATTTTGCTTCTCTGGGAATAAACCATCTCCAGTGCAGACCATGCTTGATAGACATGGAAAACAAGCTGTCCTTCAACCCTTCTGGACCATAAAGTGGCTTGTCCCTGATGTTAATTTAGTTAGATCCCGGCCAAAGGGCGTAGCTTGTATCAATGCCAAGGCTTAATGAGCAGCTCATTTGAATCCATGCAAAGTACCAGGGAGCATGGAGACATGCTAATTAAAGTGACTGCTGTTCTTCAATTAAGCAGTAATTCCCCTGCAAAGAGGTTATTATCATGCAAATTAGACCCACTTAAGTGATGTAAATGCTTTAGGCAATATCTGAGCCTCTTTCTTTACTGAAAAGTAGGAGGACATTAATCCAGTATGCATGTACTGGTATTAACCAAGCAGATAAAAGTTATTCATTTATTGAGCAATTGGGTTCTCACGGCTTTGTCACTGAACAATACAGCCAGGCAATAGGGCTTTGCTTACAATAATATATTTATGAATAATCCTACTTCCATACGAAAAGCCTATTCAGAAAGTGCTCCAAGTTCAAGGGCATTCAAGAGTGCAGATGTATAGTTAAGGTCTGCCAGCAACATCTTACAAGTGTGTGTATATCTCTGTGTGTGTGCTGAGCATGTGAGAGAGAATATATCTGCGTAGGATTTTCAAGAGCAGGAGGGCAATATGTGCCTATGGTGTTAGATGGATCATGTTGACATGTTGATCCTGGAAGTCTGATGGAGACAAAGGGTTCAGTCCATTGGGGATCTCTTCTGTGCAAGTTTTCTTGAAATGAATGGGACTTGCAGTGCCGTTTTGCCCAGCTCCTTGTTCCTTTCATTGCAGCTTGCCATACAAAAGGCTTTCTCAACTGATTATGCCCAGTGTAAGTAGTACACTGATATCAGCCTACTGGGGACTAACTGCTGGTGGTAACGTTGTTCCTGAATAGCAAAGGCCATATATTTAGGAGCAATGCATGCAACTGTTTCCTGGGCTAGGTTTAGGTTAACACCACATATCCTACTTCAGAGAGAACGGTCTTCTTTCTGAGAGAAATTAGCCCTCTCTTTGAATATATTGTTTGTTTGAAGTGATGATCAGACCAAGAACAGGATAAAAATAAAGACATAAGAAGGCAGAACAAGAGAGGCTTGGAAGCTACTCATCAGTGGGCAAGGCAGCCGGCTGAACAGCAGACACATAGGTCACATTCTTCCCCGTTGTGTTAAGAAAATGGTCAAATGATAGAGGAATCAATGATCCAGTTGCTTCTTTTTATGTATAAAAAAGATATAAATGATGTAGGCCTGCAAAGCAATGGTCTGCCAAATGGGAAGAGTTCATTTACTGCTAATCTATCCTCACTCCCATGAAGGAGAGGCCATAAATTTAGAAGGACATTTAAGAGTGTGTCTGCATTACTCTTTGCAAACATCCTGTGCTTCTATTGGAGTTGTTCCCTAATGTTGGCTAATGTCATGTTCTGTGCAGATTTGAAGAGAGAAGGAAAAATACATCCAAACTAAGTGCATGAATCAACTGTCTTTTATATACCCAAGACAGAGACATGTCTTAAGTGGTTCAACAATGTTGTTCTGATTACAAGAGCAGAATGCCCAGTGGAAACAAGCTTTAAAATGCTAGATGGTCCATCGAGAAACTTAGTCCTGAAAATAAATGTCACATCTGAGTTGCCAACAGATCAGTAATACACTATCAGAAAGCTTGTCATGGAGCCTCACCATAGAGCTCAGCACACTGCAGTGGTATGCAGAAGTGATGTGTTTAGAAGCACAGTATTCAAAGGTTGTTCAGGAGCAAGCAAATCTTTGCAGATCTTGTGATTTGTACATATTAAAACAGGCTCTTAGAATGCTGATGGATTTTGGTACGCCTGGAGACTAGAGAGAGAGAGAGAATGGAAGCCTCAATACATCATGCCAGGCCTGGTGAGACTCCTGCATGTCTGAGTGGCAGCCTTTGAAATTCATTGATTTTTGTCTCTGGCAGCTTTGATCAGATTGTCGACATGGGGCCTGACAAGGGCTTGTGATGATGGGCAAGTGATAAAAGTATCTCCTCTCCAGAGGAAAGATAGATCCAAGCTGGTCTCTTTTTTTCTCCCCTATTATGCAGGCCAGCAAATAAATGACTTGCCAAGGCAGCAGAGTTCAGCCACTGATAATCTGTGCTTCATTCCAGGCAACAGAATGTGGAGAGGATGCTACAGCAGAATTAAATTTTTTGGTTCCCTGCTAGATTCTGGAACAAGGCGCTTGTATTATTTGTGCAGACTTTAAAAAAAGGTCTTTTGATCTCAGTGCTGCCTGTAGCATGACATTAAAAAAAGAAAAAGAAAGCATATGGAGAAGCTAGATGCCAACAAGCACATTAAAGCTCTGGGAATGTTTAAGCATCATCAGTGAGTGAGCTGAAACGAACACTTAGGAAACTAAAGTTATGTATGCCAGGCCTGGGCTTACTAGGAAACAATAACGTACTATATAGGCTCAGGAAAATCTTGCTTTTGGTTAATTAAAGTTAGAATGGCTGTATGTGTTGCAGATTAAAGCCAGAAACCTGCAGCCAAGAGATAGACTCATTACTAAAATAAATATAGGCCCTCCTTGTGGACTAAGAACCCTCAAGGCACTAAATCCTATCTGATCTTGGGAGGGTCAGTTAGATCTAAGATAAGAGATCACCAGGTGCTGCACTACCAAACACTGAGAACCACATAGAACATATATCACCTAAAATGACTTTTCTATCTCATGCTGCTATAAGGACTCACAGGCAATGCTGGGCCACACTTATTGCGGACAAGCACACAACCTTTAAAGAGCTACTGAATGGACGATCATCTGTAAGAGATGAAAAGATGTAGAATCACACAGTATAGCCGCCACTGTATTTATGAAAGCTTGTCTCCTTCCGAAGCGAGATTTTCTCTAAACGGGTTCTTAATCCCATTTCTTTAACTTTTAATCCACAAAGAATAATTACCACGATAGAGTATTTAGCATTTATTAGAGAACATTTTTTTAAAAAAAAAAAAACCCTTAAGCATATGACAGTGATGAAATGTGTCTGTTTTTATGGGGCTTTAAAAATGATTCTTAACTGCATAAGCAAAGAAGAGTGTGATGGACAGTGGAAATCTGGAGTAATCCCAAATAGTGAGAGAATCAATGTGCTATCTGAACATGAAAACAAAAACAGAGGCTTGAAGACCATGGCTTTGTTTATTTTATTCTTGGCCTGTGAAATCCTTTCACAGGGAAAAAAACCCCAAAAGTTAAAACAGCAGTAGCTATTTATATATCCAAGCCTAGAGTAAACACTCTCTGATGGAGTCGTCTCCATTCACAACGCGGCAGCCATTTTGTTGGGATTTGGACCACTTCCTATTTCCATGGAAACATAGCTTTCCCTATTTTGTCTGATCACTTCCTTAATGTCTAGACCATAAAGAATTCTAACCTACTGAATGTCCCTAACTAATACAAGACCTTCAGGTAGCGATATCTGGTCACATATCCTTCCTACCTAAAAAACAGCATATCTCAAAAAACAAGCTCCCAGAAACCTTTCCTTGACAAGAGATGGATGGATATTTTTTTATTCGTTTGCTTTGGAACCAGAAATTCAATGGCTGCTGAAATACTTATGGCTAACGCCGAACATGGTGGTGCATATAATATTATGCAGGCTTTCCTGTCTGACATGTACACTGTTCAAACAGGATTTTAAGTAGAAGCACCCTTGAAACAAACCTCCAGGCACCATCCATCTGTCTTCAATCTCCTTTTAATTTTGCTGTCAGCTCAGCAGCTACCATTTTGAAGAGACCGGACACATCAACATCTCCATTGATATTCCCCACACTCCATCCCCATCCTTTTTTGTTGTTGGGCAACAAGGATATCACTTGGGCCAGTAATATAATCTTTTAGCACCATTATCACTCTCCTAATCCACCTTGCAATTGCCTGGTTTCTTCAGATGCCTTTTGTTTTGCATTATGTAGTGTTTTGCAGTTTGTCTTTGGGCAAACAAATGAGCCCAGTAGTGTTCAGGGCTAATTTGGGCAAGTTCTGTTCCAGGCCTTATACTGTAAGATTTTAGACTCGAAGTTAAAGATCATCCTTTGTTTTGGAAATCAGCCTGCTAACAATACAAATTAAGATGGACTTGTTCAGGATGAAAGGATAGTCTTTTTGCAGAGTGTACAGTATTTAACTTTTCCTCTGAAGACTGGGCCAACAGACTCAGGTCTAACACCATTAAATTTTGGGGGGTTAATCATATAAGATGCTGTAGCTGCTCTGAACTGGGTCCAGTTTGTCAACAAAGGGTTTCTAATGTCCACATACTAGTCCTACAGAGTGATCATTTTTGGTCTACATTCTGGTATTAATTTTGCCTATTTCCTCCTTCCCACATCATTTTTTTCCAAGTCATTTGTATTGGAAAGTTCTAAATATATATTTCTTTGGTAATGCTAAACAATACAAATTGTTTCTCAGGGTCATTTCACACTATACAGTTATAGTGCTATCACTTTTACTGCCATGAGGACATCCTATGAAAGACAGAGATTTGTAATTTGGTGAGGCATCAATTCTCTCTAAATACTCTCCTTAAATACGTTGCCAGGGCATCTCAAGTGGCATCATAGTGTCATAACTGAGTAGCATGTGAGAGATCTTGAATATAGCAATCCTTCCAATCTGACACTTTTAAAAATGAGACTGGCTTGTATGGAGGCATGGGGAGGAGTATTAGAGAGATACCTAATGCAAACAGACATTAAAAGTGCATGGAATATATTCAGAGCTGTCAACATGCTAATACATTGTGTAATGTGAAAGGGCTCTCTATGTCCACAGCAGTGACATTCTACTAATCTCATCTTTCTCTCAAATGGTTCTTTCCAGATGTTTTCCATGTGTCCCAGAATGTCCCAGAATTCCTGACCACTCATAATTCTGATGTTAATGAAAATTGAAGTCTAAAACAGCTTGGAGGGCATCAGATTAGGGAAGACTATATTAGTGTTTCAACTGCTATATAACTCCAGCAAAGTTATTATTACTTGTGGTGGAAAAAATAGCAATCTGTGAATATGTACACAATCAACAAGTTTATTTTCTCTTTTTTTAAAAAGAGAGAATGAGTATGATTCTTAAGGCCAAATGAGATCTTATATGTCTGAGTGCTCTCTAACATATTTGTAAATAATAAAAAACCCACCGTATTTACTAACTTTCTTTGCAGTTAGTACAGGTATACACAGGCGCAAAGGGCCCTGAAGTTACCCTCTTCTTGCAACCTGTCTTTGAGCTATAATTTCCCCACATTTTAAAAGTAACGCTGGCATTGCTAGTGGAGACTCCCAACACACCAATGCCACCTTTTTAGCAGCACCAAAACATCTGGAGGATCACAGATGTCTGCTTTTGAGGTGCCAGAATTCATCTACCCCATGAAATCGACTGAGCCCAAAGGCATTATTTCGGGAGATGTCTATGTATTCTCATGTGGGTTTCCCCCAATAAGAGAATACTAACCAAACTGAATGCTCTTGACTCACAAACTAGGTGCAATTGCAAAGAGAATGCCTGCTCATTGTCCTGTGAATCAACATTTTTGCATTATGCTGAGTAGAAAAATAATTCCTCCAAAAGTAGAGGACTCTACAAATTTTGAGCTGATTTGGTTAGCTGCAGATCTCACCTTTAAAAGTTCAGGATTTGTTACTGGCAAAAAGCATGTGGCTTCCATATTTTTGTGGACATACATAGTTATACTGCAGCTGTGTTGTTTTATTCAGGGGAGCCAAAATAACACATATGGCATCTATCTGTACAAAGATATTTCACACATATGTTCTCTATATATGCACCATTGGAACACCATGCACTTTAACTGCCACACTGATGACAGAAAAAAGCAAAATGTACTCATAGTTTTTTGTGGGTTTTTTCAGGCTATGTGGCCATTTCTAGAACATGGCCATGTAGCCCCCCAAAAAACTCACTAAAAACTATGGATGCCGACCATGAAAGCCTTCGACTTCACATCAAAATTTACTCCTTTGCAAATACCTTTATCCTCAGAATAGTCAGCAGTGCCACTGCTTTGTTTCTAGATGAACCCACATAGGCTGAGATCCTACATCACTGAGTACGGTGTAAAAGTTCTGCAGGTGAAACTACACTATGGCTTCCCCCTAATCACCCTAGTACTCACCATTTTGCTATCATAGCCCCCACTCCATGGCCATTTAGTAACTGATGGTGGGAGGAGAGGATCAGAGAAGCATCTGTCTAGCACTGCATAGCCAGAAACAGACCAATGATATCATTCATTGAGATCCACCAGCATCCTCCAGAGGTCTTGGTAGATGATGTACAGCGGGGCCTTGTTAGAATGACTGGGACCATATTGTGTCCCAAGCACAAATTTTATAGGCTAATTTTGGCTGTTCTAACTCATCCATCTATTCTGCACATAAGAAATCATAAGATGAACAGATCTGCAACAGTGCTGTCTACTTCATGCAATCAATATACAACACAATATGTGTATGTATACTGTTCATATAGTCTCTGTGAGATAAAAACCTAGAGATAGTTAGTCGGTAGGATCTATAACGTAGTATCTTTTTATTTTAAAAAAGATAAAGCTCAGCCTAATTCTTTTAGCAGCAATTTTGAAATCCACCAACAAACTTGTAAATCCCATTAATTGTAAGTGACATCTAGGTTTACTAGTGGTTTTTACATTGAGGCCTTATTACCTTGAGCCTTTCCGATTTACTGAAAGAGTACCTGGGGTCTCAAAGGCAACTCATTGCCACCTAAATAACTCACCCACCACAAAGAGCTATGTCTTTTTGTCCAAATATGATCATAGATTGCTTCACATCTTGTTTTCTAGTGACTGGTCAGGCAGAATTAAGAGATTTAACTTCTTGAACAAGAGCTGAGGCTTCTTTAGGGTTGTGTGTATGGGTGTGTGTTTAGTTTTGTGTTTGTTTCTTATGATTACAGAAAATGTGGGTGTTTCCACCCTTCCTGATAATTCTTCAAGAATGCAGAAGGACGCATTGAAGGGTACTCTCCCAAGGCACCTAACTTTAATCATTGGGTAAACCTTTTGTGAAGGTACCTAGGAGAAAAGGCAGCCATGCCAGGGTGCTAATTAGCTGTGGAGTTAAGTTCCTGACAAATCCTGTTGAAATAAATGTGGGATGGGAAATACACATCCCAGAATGCAGGTAGAAGAATGTGAATGAAAGTGGATGAATGGCTGTCTGTTGATTATACATCCTCTCTCCAGCAGACAGGTAGTGGGAGAAAGAATGTTTAATCTGTGACCATAGAAAATTGCATTGTGGCCTGCCTTTAGGATCTCCGCCTGCTGTTGCTGCTGTCAGCAGGACCACCCTTTCCTTAAGGAACAGGAGGAGAGTGTGTGTGAGAGGGAGAGTGCGCACCATGCTGGGGTATAGAGTCCATCCTGGCAGGAGACTGGATTAGAATTGGTTCCTAAGCATCACTACACACTTTCTCTTTACAGGGCAAATAAAATGAGGGGGAAAATATCTGAGCAAAGAAGGTGAAAAGACACATTTAATAGACTACATACAGGAGAAAATTGTTAGCTTTGTCTCATTTCTTTCAAATCAACTGCTTTGCAATTTTGTGCCATTTTGCCTCCCATTGCAGTGGAATATTTGATTTTCAGCTCTGTTGCAACCATCTCAATAAAACATTAACTCATGGAACGTTTTGCTGCCTGATGAGCAAAGAAACATTTCACCACTCTCAAGGGGAGTTTCCACCCAGTTTATTACTTTTTAAAAATGGTTCCCTCTTTCTTAGTCATGCCACAGGTTCATTTGAAAGCTGATGTAATGCTGCAATGAACACATAAGCTGGCGGCAGGAGGGGGGAATCAGTGGTAAGGGAGCACTGAGATGTTTAGAAACATAGTCTCAAAAACAGCCCAGTTATTTAAGTATGGCGAATTGGATAGAATATGCGGCATTTTGCACTGAGCTGTGCAGCTCAATGATCTTTGGCCTTCTGCTCTCATTTAATCTACTTCACAGGGTCCTTGTGCATACAAAATGTATGTGGCAGGTGAGGAGATGCTACCCTGAACTACTTGGAATTGATAAACATGTAGCAGAAACTACATTGGGAGACTTTATTTTGAATTTGTTTTACAGGAAGGCAGGTATACGGTATCTGGTGCCTTCTACAGGTTTCCATTGTCCCTGATCCAACAGCACCAGAGGGTCAACCTCCTCCTTAAAGAAGAGAACGTATTTAAACCACTGGCTATGCACAAGACCTTTTCATTGTTTCACTGTAGTTTTCATAGGGTGCGTCCAAATTGAAAAATTGCAACAGTTTGATACCATTTTAATTGAAAGTGGCTTCTTACTATGAAATCCAGGGATTTGTAGTTTGGGGAAGTACTTATAATTCTCTGCTAGAGAGCTAACATCATCAACAACGTTAATTTATAACACTCTTTTCGCCAAAGGGTAGAACATCAGACATGTATAATCAAAAATGAAAGGTATAAAACACAACATTTCAACCCTTTAAAAAGTGGGTAAAATCCTCCTCCTGCCAGAGGTGCAAAGGAAGGCTGTTCCACATATGTGGAGCCAGATCCTGAAAGGCTTGCGGTCTTGATAGAGTCGTATGTATTGGTTTGTTGTTGTTAACTGTCTTTGAGTCAGTCTCGACTGATGGCGAACCTAGGGATAAGACATCTCCAAGACTCCTTGTCCTCCACTGCTCTGCTTAATTCCTGTACATTCATACCCATTACCTCCTTAATAGAGTCCATCCATCTAGCATGTGGTCTTCCTCTCTTTCTACTTCCATTCACCTCTCCCAGTATTGTTTTTTTCTAATGAGTCCTCTCTTCTCATGATGTGTCCAAAATACAACAGCCTAAGTTTTGTCATCTTGGCTTCCAGGGAGATTACTGGCTTGATCTGCTCTAGGCCCCATTCATTTGTCTTTTGGGCTGTCCATGAAATCCTCAGCACTTCTCTCCAGCACCACATCTCAAATGAATTGATGTTCTTCCTATCTTCTTTCTTAATTGTCCAGCTCTTGCAACTCAGCTGCTTTTGCTCCAGCAGACTAATGTGGCCACAACCCTCAATACACCTTCAGCACTAGGATTCCATATAGTGGAACTATAGCAATTAAAGCAATATAATTGGATAGTGTGAATGAGCCCCTGGTACTCATGCATCTGAAGATGGAAGGAAAAGCTATCTGAAGCTGGACACTTGCAAAGTAATTAAGAACACATGGGGCTCCATGTTTATTAGTTGACTTGCTGAAACTGTGAAAAGTCACAACTCTAAATGCAATTGTTATGGGTTTAATGTGCCCTTTAGCAAGACTTTAGCTGAACATTTTATAATTAATTCTTGTGAAGGTGACATAGTTTCATGCTTTGAATTCATGAAAGTAATGGTTTCACTAATGATGTTAGGCTTTACAAGTACTTACCTGGATGAATGCCAGACATTTCTTGAGGTTCCTTCTTCCCTAACCACTATCGTATTTATTTTAAAACTTGGGTGAGATTTAGGTGGGGGTTAGAAAATGTTTTGCTTAATTTAAAACTTTTGTTTTCAATTTGCAATTAATGTCCACATCTAAGGCCTGTAGTGAAGAATCTTGTTTTGTCTAGTGATGCTAATCTTTGCAAAATGCTTATTTTTAAAATGTCAGAGAGTCTGCCAAACATTCAATGGCCCACAATCTGTCTTCTTTTAGATGGATAAAACATAAACTTTCCTCATTTCATGTTATGTTGTTAGTCTAAAAGCCCATCACATTCAAGTGGATTCTAAACACAGACATATGAATCATACCAGCACTGACTGACAACATAGCACTTTGATTCTGAATTGTCCATAGTGTGTTGTGTTCAGAGGTTTAGTAGCATTTCATTGAACTGTTCTAGAGGGAGACGGGATAGAGACTAGTAAAGGCTGTGATGCTAAACAAATTACTAAAAAGTTAGCCCAACTGGATACAGTAGGGTAATTTTCAAGTAAACATGCAAGCGAGACCATTGCACATACACAAAAATGAGAAGTGTGAGGAAAATTCAGGGCTCCATGATTCTATGAACAAGAACAAACGTGATTAGAAAGTTTATCAAGAACTATTCAAATGTTAAAATAGGGATGGCAATTTTTTTAAAAATATTCAGAAAATGGCCAAAAACCATGTTTTTGATGAGAACAATCCTGTACTGACAAGATGCTTCATAGTTTGGAACTAATTCTATGCAAAATTTGTACATGTTTGTTATTTTCCAGCAGAAAGTAACATTTTCTGCACCAGGCGTACAGCAAAAGGAAGGCCAGCTGTTCAATCACTGCTCCTTTTGCATCCAGTCACCTTGGGAGCAGCAACCAAGCAGCTGGCCAGCTGCCTTCTTTTTGCTGTAAGCCTGGTGCAGGCAAGATGGAGGATCAGGTCTGAGCCGTTCCTGCCACTGTATCCACACAGGAGGCAGTGCCAAGCTCAGCATGATTGAGACAGATGCCATTGGCCAGGTGCACTGTTTCTGGTAATATCAAGAAATAGGTGTATGTGCTAGGATTATTGCCCAAGAGGAAAGGGGGCCGTTTGGAGACCACTGCTGTAGCTTAAAGTTGCTCTATTGGTACGCCATCTGTTTCTTTATTTCCAGCATTGCCAATTTCTGGGGAATTCTCCAGAATCCGAGGAATCTAATCAATTCCTTTCCAAGGATTTTGACTGAATATTCCGGTAAATATTGGTGAATTCTGGGAATTTTGGTAAAACATTCCAGGGATATATCTTCGAGGCTTATTGGAAACACTGTTTATTTCTCCTAAACGGGAGGCACTACTAACCCCTATATTTATCTGTAAGTTTAGTGAATGCCAGAGCTTGCAAAAGTTACTCTTTGGACTACAAAATACATATTTATATGTATTATGCTACTATTTCTTAGATTGTACGCCATGGGCATGTTTTCTAGTATCCATTTTATTGTTTGTATGTACAGCGCTGTGCAAATCTACAGTGCTATATAAATAAAGCATAATAATAATAATAATAATAATAATAATACATCTTGTGGAAGCCCCAAGACAGCATAGTGGCTATTGCCGCTGGAGGCTTCTGGAAATAGTACTGGAAATAATAGCCAGAGTTTGAAAAAAATTAAGTTCTTGGAATACAATTTCCAGAATCCCCAGTTCTGTTGCATGTCCAGTTCTCAAGTAATGACTATATCCTATTGCTAGGCAGAAGAAAGCCATTGGCCACTGATTTAAAAGGGCCTTGTTCAGTATTCATATTGGGGAGAAGAGAAGCTTTAATGTAATTTACACATGCAGCTGACATTTTTATCCAATGCATACTGCACCATTCTTTTCTAAATTTGGCAGCTAATGCTGTCATAAAAGGTAAGAGCAGTGATTTAAGGGTACCTAATTCAGTAGAAGGACCACCTGTTTGTTGGATACTAGACTGATTCTACCTCAGTCAGTCCACTTTACTATGCCTCTTATGCCCCTTTACTGAGACCAGTCTGGCTTTCAAATTAATAGAAACCAACCTTGTGGCATTTCTTTAAAGCCTTCTAGATCCCCCAAGGATTAAAATACTGTCTGGCAAACGAACAGTTTTCTTTATTTATGACACAGGGCCATTTTTAATTTCAGAAGTTGCCATGCATATCATCACTGTGGTCTCTAGGGGACATCAGGCAGAAAACTGAACCACTGGTACAGCATACCATACTGCTCTCATTTCACATGACTAATGCACTCATTTCACAGGATTTACCATTTATTTACTAGCTATAGGCTAACCTTTAATTTACGTACCTATAGGCTATCCAGCAGAGACAGCAGTGACTTGTCCTTAACTATTTTTATTCTTATTTTTATTCTTATTCTCGGTCATTAATCAAAATGGAGTATAAGTTATCAAACCAATGCTTACTTGTTACTGCTCTAGCAAGTAACAAGTACCTATTCTTGGTCATTAAGCAGAATGGAGTATAGGTTAGCAAACCTATATTTACTTGCGAAGTCAAAGGTTTTCCTGGTTGGCATCCATAGTTTTTTGTGGGTTTTTCAGGCTATGTGGCCATGTTTGAGAAGAGTTTCTTCCTGACATTTCGCCAGCATCTGTGGCTGGCATCTTCAGAGAATGCTGGCATGGAAGAAGTGGGTCAGCATCTCTGGAGATGCCAGCCACAGCGGCGAAACGTCAGAAAAACTTTTCTAGAACATGGCCACAGAAAAACCCACAAAAAACTATGCCTGTTACAGATGCCAAAAATAAAGCTGCTTCGGGTCTCTTTGGAGGTATGTATTTAAATGATGCATGGGTCCTAAGAGTCTGGAGGTCGCGCCAAAGCCACACTCTATTCCTAAGCACCGAAGTGCAGCTTTGGTGCAGCTTCTGGACTCTTAGGATGCATGCATCATTTAAACAGCATACCTCCAAAGAGACCCGAAGCAGCTTTATTTTAGCAGTCTGTAACAGGCCTATATTTACTTGTTAGTGCTTCAGTCAATCACTCAAAGGGTTTTCAAAGCAGAGTGAGAATTTGAATGCTGGTCTCCCAGAGCCCTACTCTGACATTCAAACCAGTACTCCATGCTGCTCTGTAATAGTACAGTGCAACGTAATTGTGCTAGTGAGGATTTTCATTTCAACAACCTTTAGTTGGGCCCAGGCCCAGATAAATATATACTGAATTATACATCCCTATCAGTTCCTTAAAATCTCCAAACATCAATTCATATACCATCATACTTAGAGAGGGAGGTCTTAATCATCATCTCTATACCAAATCTGATGGAAAGGCCCACCAGAAGAGATCCGTCTTTAGTGCCTTCTTAAAGGCATCTAAGGTAGTGATAAGACGGATCTCCTCCGGCAGACTATTCCATAATTTAGGGGCTGCAGCAGTGAATGCTCTATACTGTATACACAAAAGGACACACGTTTCTGTGGACGGTGTGTGTGTGTGTGTGTGTGTACTAGAAAGAACATGACTGTGTACATGTCTGTGTGAGTGGATGTGTGTGGCTGTGGCTGTGCAAGAGTCAGGATGTAGGAAAGTGGAGTTGAAGGCTTTCATCATGGCCAGCATCCAGTTTTTTGTGGGTTTTCCAAGCAATGTGGGCACGTTCTAGAAGAGTTTGTTCCTGACGTTTCGCCAGCATCTGTGGCTGGCATCTATGAATGGATGCCAGTGACAGTTACACAGTGTTCAGTGGTTGTTGCGCGCCTTCAAGTCACATTTCCAACATGGCGACTCTACGGCGAACCTATTATGGGGGTTTTCTTGGCAAGATCAGTTTAGAGGAGGATTGCCATTGCCTTCCTCTGAGGCTGAGAGAGTGTGACTTATGTGCATGGTCTCCCAGTGTGTTTCATGGACAAATTTCTTCAGAGGATGGCCATTGCCTTCCTCTGAGGCTGAGAGAGTGTGACTTATGCGCAAGGTTTGAGGTTTTTTTTAGTGAAGTATTTTTTATTTCGCATATAAATCCACAAGTTTTGTCCATAAGATGTTGTGAAATTATACAATTATAGGTTTAAGATGTAAGTAGGTTATACATACATACATACATACATATATATATATATGAGATGAATTATAAGATTATAAAACAAAGGAAATATCAGAGCTCTGGAAGATTTATGTTAGTCTAAGATATGTGAATATAGGTATGTTTTCTATATGCATGTCTATTTGTATGTATGTTTTCTATATGTGTTTTTTAATATAATATACATTAAAAATAATCTTCAATGTGGTTTCCTGATAAAACTGTTAAAATTCGAATATACACCACACAATAATAAAAACAAAACAACAACAGCCTCAAAATGTTTTTATTTGTGTACTAAGTGGAGAGGGGCCACATGATGAGGAGCACCACAGGATTGAAAACGAATGGATTAAACCAAACTCTCCCCCGCCTCCCCCCCCGGCTTTGGGAAGTTGGTACATTCCATTCGTAAATTGGGGCGGGGAGGGAAATAACCGTTTGGCCAGAAGGGGGCGTGGCCAGCTCAGTTTGGAGGGGAGAAAGAAGAGGGAAGAGGGCGGGATCCGGACGCTGCGCGTGCGCAAAAGAGAGACAGAGAGCAGTGGGCGTGGCTTATCCCCTCCTGCCGCCGCGGAGGTCCGTCTCAGTCTCATTCTGGCAGTCGCTCGCGAGGGAGCAGGGCGGCAGGAGCGCTGCTGGCGACGGGGGCCGCGGCGTCTGTTGGATGGAGGGTCCCGTCCGCCTCGCCGGTTCTCTCGGGAATGCGTCGGGGAGCGGAGGCTGCCGCCGAGTGGCACCCAGGGCTCTATGGGCGCAGGAAGCGGCGCCTCTGCTGCTGCTGTTGAGCGGTAAGGAGGGAGGGTCAGGACTCGGGAAGGCCGTTTCTCCCAGAGCCCCAGAGAGAGCACTGGCTCAAGGCTGCTATGGAATTCTGGGAGTTGGAGTTCATTTGGGCGCAGTGTGGCTGCAAGCAGGGGATCCAGGCGCAGTGCCTTTGCTTGCTTGGGTTTCTAGTCCCAGGATAGTCAATGGAACTACTTAATAGTTACTCTGGGTAGTTGTGGCATGTAGTAACTCTGAGTGTGAGAAAGGAGGAGCAGGCCATTCAGCTCCTTAGTTTGCTTCATAGTCTAGTCTTTATATATATATATATATATACATATATACATGTACACAAAGATATATACAGTATATATATATACACACACACACACACAACATTATATATATATATATATATATATATATATATATGTATATATTGTGGTTTCAGAATGAGGGTAATGGTCCGGAGTAATTACGAAGTAGTTGCAAAGTGGTGCATAAATGATGTACATACAATACCTCTGGGGCATAGGGGCTGTTTTGCCAATTCCTAACCTCTTTCTGGCCTTCCTATCTCTGGCTCAGGATGAAATGTGTTGACAGATGTGGCATTTCTCTCTCCCTTGGCCTTGCCATGCTTTGCACCCGAAGAGTGTTCTGGATTGCCTTTAATTCAGTCAAAATGTGCTTCCTTTGCTTTGCTTGTACATGTCACTGTATGGAGCTTTGTGCAGTATCTAGGGAGAAAGACAGGAGAAGGAGAAGTCCCCAGAGGATGTGTGACCATCAGGGAAAGTGCTTGCCTTTGTTGCTGAAGGTGTTGATACTGCATTTCCATAACAGGATCCCAGAGAAACTAGACCATTGGATCCAAGGCTGTGGCTGCAGCCTTCCCTAATGTTGGCTTGATCAGAGACCTGCTTTTTGTAGGACCAAAATCAGCCCTTGTCTTTGTGAAGGAGATGCCTTGGAGAGGCCCTCTTGCCAGCTTCAGACTTTTAACTTCTGGCACAGCTCCTTTTGAACATCAAATGGCAAGCTGCCTCTTCTTTGGGAGGTTCTTCCCATTTGGGCTAAGATGAAACATCGCATTTCTGCCTTGAAACTTTCAATTAACAGTCCCTCAAAAGGATCCTTACCAGGGACAGCCTGTATCACCGCTCTCTGCCACCCACATGTTAAAACTGCAGTGTGGATAAAAACAAATGCTGTGCTGTTTCAGATTGGATAGTTTGCTTAATTAAATAGCAACACGGTTTGCTTTGACATTCATGGTTTTGCGTAAGAACATTGTTTAGCATCAGGTCTTTCCATGAGCTTAATTCGCCCCAAAATGTAGAAAACTGATGTTTCACTGTCGTTTGTTGTTCCTATTTTTATAAAGTTCAAAGCAAAATGTTCGGCCCCATACAGACAGGCCAAAATAAAGCTGCTTCAGGTCACTTTGGAGGTATGCTGTTTACATGCTGCATGTGTCCTAAGAGTCCGGAAGCTGCGCCAAAGCTGTGCACCAGCCCTTAGGACTGGATCGTGGCTTTGGTGCGGCTTCTGGACTCTTAGGACGCATGCATTATTTAAACAGCATGCCTCCAAAGTGACCTGAAGCAGCTTGATTTTTGGCCTGTCTGTATGGGGCCATTTCTTTGCCTCCTTATGCTCCATGTGTTAGAAATGCTTGTGGCACAAGACTTGTGAGTTTAAAATTGCTGTCAAAAAATTGGACTGACACTTGGAACTAGTGTTCAGTTACGTTTTTACTTAGGTAAGAGATGTATAGGACCAATGAGATGATAATACAGTTGTACCCCAAAGGTGCGCAATAGAGAGAGGGTTCTTGTTGCCTGTTCTTGCAGGTGGTTTGACTTTCTGGTGAATGGCTTTGAGGTTTTTTAGACAACCTTTCCAACAGTAAGGCAGAGTTTTGTATACATCAAAATAAAAAGGGTTTATTGCTTTTACTGCAATGTGGGAGAACGTTGTATTGAAGACTTTTTGGGAAGCTTGTAGTCTTAACATATTTTGCACCGTGAGGAAAGTGCATGCAGAATTACTCTTACATACATTAAAAGATGAAGGATTGCTTCCTTTAGTTTGCTTTGCATATATTAGGGATTGGATGGAATTTATTATATGAGATCAGAGAACATGACTTCACACTTGACCAAAAAACCCCACAATAGCGCCAAAATAGTATACAGTAGTTCAGTTTGTCTGTATTTTATATAAGGTCTGGAACAATCAAAGCTTCATACTTTTATCCCTTGCCTTGCGATCTGAACAGTTATCATTCAGGGCATTTGCATTTCTATACATGTAGAGAATGTACAGTTCTCTAGAATCAATATATGGAGTTTGATTACTAATTACATCAATTAATATCATTTAGAAAAAGGTAGCTAACATACTGGGGAAACTGAAGAAAAAATACATCACTGCTGGCTTATACTGACTAACTGCGTTCCTTTAAAAAGAAACCATTCAGTACAGTATACTAAGAAATATACCTTATAGATGATTCCTGTTTAAATTTCCTTAGTTCAGCATGAACTATGCAGTGTCCCTGTCATCCGCAACCTGGTCCTATAGTTCTGAGGTGACATTAATGTGGGTCTTTTAAAATCAAACCAATTATATTTGCTTGAAAGAGCCACATTAGTGTGATTCTAGCTCCCTGGTGCTTTTTTGGAGCCCTGGAGACAGCCGAGTGAATAGAGCTGAAAATTCATTCTGTATTTGATTAAATGGAACAGACTCGTTGCTTCTTACCTCAGCGGGGGCTGTGAGATCTCTTGATCCCCGAAGCGGCGCATAGACCCTGGGAATTCCATTAGCAAGCACCTGAGGAATGTCTGCCCTGCAGTGCCTTTTTTGGGAGCGAGGGGGGAGTTGGGGGAACAGGGCAAGAAGCACATCACTCTTGATGATAAGTGGGGGAGGCCGCATTAGAAGAACCCATATGTTGGCAGGTTTAAAATCAAGGCATGACTTAACAGCTTATCTGGTAGGAGAAAAGCCCGGCCCCAAAGAATACAAACAGACACTGATGTTTAATGGAGAGCTGTGCTGTACTTGGGGCACTACAATAAGCTCATCCACCCTTAACTATTGCAACCATCCAGTTCTTTGTTTCTCAGTCTGAAGAGGCAAAAACTGGCTGTCATTATTAATACAAGCATTTGCTCTTGTGCAGTGGGTGAGTTGGGTGTTTTTTAAAATACTGTATAGGCAGTGTTGATTTTTATTTGCCTATGAGTATCAATGATGTTTAATGATCAGCAGAAATGTCTTTAAAACCTCATGCCAGCTAGTCATTCATTTGGGGCTGAGGAAAGCTTGTGGAGTGCTATCTTCATTGCACTCATCCTGATAAAAGAAGGCTGCATTCTTGTTAATTTTCTGTTTGTATACCTATCTACTTTAAAGCAAAATACAGGCAATATACACAAATCAAATTTGTGTGATCCTTTAAGGATTTTTCTCCAGGGCTTTTCCTCTTTGAGAAATCAACCAAGCTAGGGATTGAGTGGAAAACTTTATGGCAATTCTGTAAACTTACACTCAAAGTCACCTTGAATTCAGTGTGCTTACTCCCAGTTAAATAGATATAGGACTGCAGCCTAAATCACCTTTCATCTATAGCAATTCAGAGTTTTAGGGGGGGGGGGAATTGTAGCAGCACTTATAGGTTAATCATTTTTTAGAATTCAAGAGTATATTAATTTCATTAAACTTGTTGAAAAGCTGCTAATATGTTTCTGTACTAGATGGTTATGTCTGCTTAACAGTACTTGGGGTGTCTAAATATGTGATCCATTTGTGCCTCATTTTTAATAAGGTACATGCTTAGTCATTAATGTAAAAGCGAGTGGCTGAACTCTACACTTTACTTAGCCATAATCATGAAAGATTTCACAAACAATTGGTCTTGTAGTCTAACATTTTATGGCTTGCTGTTAAGATAACAATCCCTGTCCTATATATACTCACATTCTCCCTCTCTCCTTCTCTCTCTCATATATGCACATGCACAAATTCATGTCCACAACTTTACCCAAAGTTTTGATACTGCTTTTGAATAGATTTATGGAAGTTTTCTTTCCTGTAATAGTCTTCTTGTAAGGCATTGTGTTGCCTTTCAAAGTTTGGCTTGGATGCTGATGTTAAAGGAGATAATCTGCAATAGACAGACAAGTAGTCATTCTTTAGAAATCTGTTCCTCTAGTGGATTTTCACTATTCTGTTGATAATTCAGAGAATTCTCTTTTACGTATGTATATTGTTTCATTTGCTAGAGTAGTACTGGATAAAGTTAGTTTTGTTAAATCCTGAGTCTGAAGTACTTTGAATCTGTTTTGTACCCACAGCCATTTCCAGTAGTTTTTAAACCTCATACTTTTGGAAATATTATGTTGAAATCAGACATATATACAGGCAGGAAAAATGAATATGATTTTAATTGGTCCCTGTACTATAAAGTGCACTTTTGAATATTATCCAGAATAAATCCAGTCAGGCATGGCGTAGAGCCAAATAATGCTGTAAAACTGCAGAGGTGCCACAGAGTAAAAGTGATGGAGAATGTTTAACTGGGATTGTATTAAACATCACTAGGACTAATTTATCATTTAGGGTTGCAGCTGAATCTCTACAGTAGTTCCAGCTATAAGAGAGATACCTGGTATAGTAAGCATCCGTCAGAATTACCTGCTCTCCTTCTATTTGGCATAGTGTTTAAAAATCCTCTGTGTTTCACTAGCATAGAAGTGCACAAATAATTATGAATTTCATTTCAATTCTGATCACTTTAGTGTTTACACGCTCTTTCATTTCTAGACCATTGGCAGCTATGCGCTCCCTCTGCTGGTCAGCGCTTAAGGCAAACTGTTTGTGTTACCTGTTCTGGCTCCTTAAACTGATGCCCACTTCTTGATAGCATTTTTCTTCATCGTAATTACACTAAATAGTTACCAGAAGAATAGCACATGTATGAAGGTGCAAAGCACATGGCACGTACTAGCAACTGGTTTGTGTGCTGATCTCAAGTTACTACACCTTTTCTCTTAATGTTTTTTTCAAGTACCCAGAAACATACTGCTGACCTTTTAAAATGCAGCACAGTATTAAAAAGGCATGCCTGTTTTTAAATTTAGAACTGAGTGCTATCCTAAGTTGGTACGTTGTATAGTACCGATGTTTATCTTCAAAAGTTGAGACATTATAGTGTTACTGTTATGTGTGTCTGTGTGTGTGCATGCACACGTGTGTCTTCAAGTCACCTGTCGACTTACGGCTACTCCATGAATTACATAGGGTTTTCTTGGCAAGACTTGTTCAGAGGAGGTTTGCCTTCTCCTTCTGAGGCTGACAGAATGTGAATTGCCCAAGTGGTTTCCAAGGCTGAGGTGGGATTTGAACCCTGGGCTTCCCAATCGTAGCCTAATGCTTTAACCACAACCACATCAGACTGGCTCAAAAACCTTGTATCTTATGTTGTTTTCTTATGATGCAGAATGAATAAAAGAGCTGAGGTTGAACAAGAAAGTGCCTTTTATGTATGGTATAGGAAGGATTCAAGTTTTGGATTATGTAAATCACTAAACTGCACTGTTACTATATTAGGCTTGGTCAAATTTAAAGACTGGCATTAAACAGAGCAGCACTCTTACTGCAGTATTAGCTTGTGCCCTCCATCTTGCCCTTTCATTAATTAGATAAGACAGCAAATAAAGAATTGTGGACTAGGGCACATGCATTTTATTAGTAATAACCGTTTCAATCCTTCAACTTTTATTGTAAGGCTCATCTCCAATTGAAAACATTTGTAGAGCCACAGAGCTTGGAGAGGAACCAGTTCTATAACAATACAAGAAAACAAACGGCAGTATACCGAAACTGATTTTTCTGTTCAACAGTATGCCCTCTCTTCAAAAACAATAAAAGCTTTGCTTCTCAGAACCTTGTGAGTAAGATACATCTCCCGGTCTGAAAATCCTCTATAAAACTGTTTCAGGCCTCTTGATCAGTTTCCTAGCTCTGGGATTTGTCTAAACACACAAAAAAATAAGTGACTAAAAGTCCACTTTTGCATTTGAAAATGGTTATTTTGTTTTGAGGCAGCAGGTCCTGCAAAACATTTAAAAGATGAATTGCTGTTCCTAAAGGCTTCTAGTAGAGGCAGCTAACCAGAATTTCTTAGCCAAAAACCCCCCACTGATCTGGGGGATATGAATAGGTTGAGAGCCAAAAAACCAGTCTTGGTTTGCTCTTTGCTGTCCCAGGGGTGCCCTTTGCAGACTCAATTTAAAATCACCTTCTATCAACCGACAGTATATATACCCACTCTCTTCCATGCCAGCCTTCTCTGAAGATGCCAGCCACAGCTGCTGGCAAAACGTCAGGGATAAACTCTTCTAGAACACAGCCTCATAGCCTGAAAAATCCACAAAAACGATGAAAAGGAAACAGTTTGGTGAGAATGTCAGTGAAATATAGAATAAATCAAATGAGAATTTAAAACTAAATGTTGCTTTCTTACACCACATTCAGTCATATTTGATTTACCTCTGTCACATCACTGGAGCGCACATTATGTTCTCATTCACGGAATTACATTTTTCTTGTGGCCACAACTTCACTAATGCCCAATTATCGATGATATAATACAGTAGTAGATTGCTGGGTGGCTATAAGTTGTTATGGCTGCAGGTGAGGGATTAATAGATATATGTTCCTTTAGGGATCACAAATAGCATAGATTTCTACAAGTTACAACAAAAGCGGCTAATAGGTTTGCTCAGATTGCTTTCAAACTGTATTTTATAGAGCTGCCATGTTTTGTTTGACAATGTGAGTATGGATGCAAATTAAGTTACTTGTTCTGTTAAGTGTAAGATGCAGCTGCACAAATGCTTAATAACTACTTTGTTGTTGTGTGCCTTCAAGTCATTTCTGACTTAGAGTGACCCTAAGGTGAACCTATTGTGTGATTTTCTTGGCAGTATTTATTCAGAGGAGGTGTGCTGTTGCCTTTTCCTGAGCCTGAGAGAGTGTGACTTGCCCAAGGTAACCCAGTGGGTTTCAATGGCCCAGCCGGGATTCAAACCCTGGTCTTCCAGAGTCCAACACTCAACCCAAATACATCATGCTGGTCCTCTTTAATGACTACTCTAGCTTCAAATAATAGAAAACCACGTATCATGAGATGGTTGGTTGTCTCTCCCTCTGCCATTTAGTGTATTGAGTGGCTAAGTGGACATCACTGACACATTGGAGCAGAATCATTGCAACTGGGCAACCTGGTTCGCTAATTTGTTCTCTAGTTTTTTTTCCAAATCATGCTTGAATGATCACTTATGGTTTTAATAGTGTGCACTGTCAAATGGGCTTTGAGGCTTCTGTGTTTTCTCTCCTTATGGCTGAACTTGAGGTTGCCTCAGGGAACATATTTGTATCTGATCATGGTTTTTATTGTAAACATTACATGCCTTGCTGCTTTGTGGATGCCAGTTAGCCAACTGGAAAATGTTAACCTAGTTAGGTAGGAGCAGAGTATTGTGATACCATCTGTTTCTACTCACTGAACACTGGGACACTGTCTTTGGTTTATCAAGACAACTGGCATAACAGTATGTATCATGGTATGTGTTTCTTGGAGCAAATGCTAATTATATTACTACCATTTAGTCAGTATCATCACTTACTGTTTTATCTCATATCTCCCCCACCAAAGAATATCATAATATTCCCTGCTTTGAGCTAATTCCTTTTCTAAATATCCCAAACTCTTCTCACGTATGAGGTCTTAGAAGTGTTTAATCATAGAGACTTTAGATTGTCCTCTAATACATCTTTGGTGTTCGCAGATATGTGTCCTGTTGGTTCTAGTAGCCATCCCTTCATATTATGCCCTATATACCAGAAAGAGCAAAGCAGGCATTTTTGGGGGGTGTTTGTGGGGGCCGGATCTTTCTTGCCAAAAATCTGCAGGGCTATAGCTGCAGCAAATGCAAACTGGAACTGAAGCTCTTTTGGAAGAGAACATATATCAGCCTGAGGCCTATATAGCTGCAGTTCAGCTTATCAGGGAGGTTGAAGCACAAGAAATATCTCAAGTGGCTGATGCAAATACAAGGGACTGATACATGTGTCATGTTAGCAGAACTGTAAACATATTGGGACTTGGGAGCTACATTGTAGATTCCAAGTATTCCCCTTAATGCTTGATTATGGGGCACAGGAACAGGTGCAAAACCCCCCTTCCTCAGAAGTCAAGGAGGTGACCCTTGGAGGGTAGGGATCATCTCAAGTTGCCAGAACACAAAGAAGTTTATGTTGGTGGTATGTGATTCTCTTTTGAGAGGAAGAAAATCAGTGGTGTGTGGGTGTGATAAAATGTATTTAGAGGTATGCTGTGTCTCCCAGAGGCAAAGATCCATAATATAACAGATATTTGAAAAGATTGATTAAGTCCACTTACCATTACCCCTGCCTTTTGAGCCATGTTGGGACCAATAATACTGCAAAGTATAGCCTTCAGTGTATTCCAAAGGACTTATGAGGCCCTGAGGTTCTCAGGGCATAGTGTTATTTCATTGTTCTTTCCTGCTAAAGGGCATGGCTAGGAAGAGGAAGCTACAAGTGAACAGCTGCTCCAAGTGAACAGCTCTACAGATCATAGAATCATACAGTTGGAAGAGACCTCAAGGGACATCCAGTCCAAACTCCTGCCATGCAGGAATGCACAATCAAAGCACCACTGACAAATAGCCATCCAGCCTCAGTTGAAACACCTCCAAAGAAGGAGACTCCACCACTCTCAGAGGGAGTGTGTTTCACTGACAAACAGCTCTTAAAGTCAAGAAATGTTCTTCCTAGTGTTGAAGTGGAATCTCTTTTCCTCTAGTTTGAATCCATTGCTCTGTGTCTTGCTCTGTGCAGAAAACAAGCTTGCTCCAGTCTCAATATGACATCCCTTCAAATATTTAAACAGAGCTATCATATCGCCTCTTCATCTTCTCTTGTCCAGTGTAAACATACTCAGTTCCCTCAGTCTCTCCTCATAGGGCATGTTTTCCAAATCTTTCACCGTTTTGATTGCCCTCCTCTAGACATGCTCCAGCTTCTCAACATCCTTTTTGAATTGTGGTGCCCAGAACTGGACACAATATTCCAGGTGACACCTGACCCAAGCAGAATAGATTATTTGTGCACTGTGTTGGGTCAATGATGCAAGCATGTATATTTTCTAATGGGATATGAAGAGCTGTTCAGCAAGAGTAAACATAAAATACATGTGTAATGGGGTTGCAAGAGTTGCATCAAACTTTCCATTGCACTGTGAACAGCCATGTCGAAGAACCAAATCAGTTAGACATGGTTTAGCATGTAATACATAAATACTTAACATGCTGATGCAACCTGGAAGCAGGAGAATGCACCAGATCCACCTTCTCTGTCACCTCATGTCACACAGAAAGTGGTGGGTTTGAATGTGAGAGGCACCTGTATAATACGTGGACCTTCTCCACAGGTACAGGAGCTTTTTCTCTTCAGACTTGTTGCTTTCCTCACAAGGAAGACTACAATAGAGCAGAGTGGGGCTAACACACCCCTTCTCATATTTCGAATCATCACAATAAGGAATATGTGTGTAGTTGAGGCCACATGTATGCCAAGTTCTAATGCCAAACTGCTTTTTGTATGCTTTGTAATTAAAACATTGAAAATTCTTCCCTGCACAGAAAATTCATTCCTGTATAGCTTGCAGATGTGTAATTTCATTGAACCATGATTCTAGTTGAAGCATAAAAATATAGAAGCCTTAAGGAAATTCGCAAATATTCGAGCCTCATTATAAAATGTTAAATAGTGTAGGCAACTTAAAGTTTAAATGGAAGTTTGCTATTCTTGAAGGCTTCTAATAAGTGCAGTACTTGTTTTTGAGAGGCTAAGAAAAAGAAAGTCCAGGATGTCTTGAGGGGTTAAGAACTGCAAAAACAACCTTGAAGATCAGATGAAGAGCTCTTTGCGTCCTCATGAACTAGATAATGCACTGTAACCTCTAACTTAGCAATCAGATGAAAATGTTTAGTTGTTCACTTCTGCAGAATCAGTATGTTCACAAATTTAAATTTAGTATACTTAGTCACTTTAGCATGATGATGTAGAAATAACTACCTAAAACTTTATTCTTAATTCACACCAACATGCAAATGCCAAGTGTAGCCTTAGTTGAAGCTGCTACATTTGGCAGTTTGGAAAAACAGATGAGCAAGTGGACTGTCTTTTTGCTTACATTTCATCTAGTTGTTTTAGAAAAGTAAAAAATTAAGTGCCTTTCTGTTTATAGCGTTACGCTAAAGTTAGTGATACAAAATAAATAACTTAAAAATACTTAGAAAGTTCTTAACCTGCATATTACAGCATCCAAAATATTTGAAATAATACAACGGCTTTTAAGTAGAATTAAAATTAATTTGCTGTTGTTCTTGTGTGCCTTCAACTCATTTCCTATGTATGTCAACCCTAAGGTGAATCTACCACAGGGGGCTCTTGGAAAGATTTGTTCAAAGGGGCTTTGCTTTTGCCTTCCTCTGTGGCTGAGAGAGTGTTACTTCCCCAAGTGACTTTCTTAGTGGGCTTTTGTGGCCAAGCGGAGCTGAACCCCAATCTCCAGAGTTATAGTCAGATGCTGGCTCTTACAGTTTGCTGTATTCTCCCTTTATTTTCAAAAAAGCAGGAGAACTTTACAAAGTTCAGATGATAATGATGATAATGATTCTATGATAATAAATTTTATTTCTTAACTCTACCCAAGGCTTGAAGCGGGGTACAGCATGGTTTAAAAACACATGAGATCATTTAAATGTTGTTAAAATGCTGTTAAAACACATAAACCTAGGGCACATTAAAATAATCCAGCAAAGATTAAAATTGGTTGGGTAGGCCTGTTGAGAGAGATAGGTCTTTAATACTTTTAAAAATTCAAACAGCATCATCTTTAACTGTGAAATCTCTCCTGGGAGGTCATTCCAGTCTCGGGACAGCCAGTGAAAAAGTCCTCTGGGTGACAATTGTTCATCTAGTCCTGGCTGGTGGAATTAAATGTCTCTCAGAAGACCTGAATATATGGGACACATTGGCGCTTTACAGAGCACCGAAAAGCAGCACTCTGCCTGCGCCGTCATTAGCTGCACCAAGAAGCCCCAGCGGCCAAACCGCGAGGCTTCCCGGCGCAGCTAAAAAGAAGTGCCAAAATGTCGCTTCTCTATGCATCGTGGCTGTGACGCTGCGAGGCGCCAATGGTGCACTCGCGGTGTCATATGCGATGCGCAACATGCGGACGCAGCACGTCCGCTATGTAAAGATGGCGGCCCCCGTGTGGAACAGGCACCACCATTTTGTACGGACCCAGTCCGTATTAGGGTTAGGGGCATCAGGAAGTGACGCCCCTTCCTAACCCTAATACGTCCTGGGGATGTACTTTGTGCCCGTTTGTAACAGGCCATTATATCATTTTAGGTTTGGCTGGAAAAGGGGCTTTATTTTATTTTTTTGAAAACGTCGAATTACATTTTTCTGTTCTGTCACACAAATGCATTGAAAGCCTAGTACAATACATATTTTTTGAGGGAGTACACCTTTGAAACTAGCAGTCTCCCTTCAACCCCCCCCCCAAATACCTCTGCATCTGCCTTATCAAGTCACTTTCTAAGTTACTCACCCACATTCATGTTGGATGCCTGACTACAGTGGTACCCCGGGTTACGAATGTAATCCGTTCCGCGGCGCCATTCGTAACCCGAAATCTTTCGCTAGCCGAAAAAGCCATAGGCGCTAGCGCTAAAAGCCGCGATTTCGTGTGAAAAAGCGCCGAAAAGCACCAAAAAATTTTTCGTAAGCCGAAAAAAAAACGTAACTCGAAACAGTTTTTTCCTATGGGATTTTTTCGTATCCCAGAAATTTCGTAATGCGGTGATTTCGTATCCCGGGGTACCACTGTACTTGTATTCCAGTAACATACAAAAATACAGCTTGTGGTACTCTTGAATGGTTTTTTAAAACTTTTTTATTAGGTTGTTGCTAAACCAGATCTTTCTTTGAGCTCAACTCTTCTTTGAATGTAATTAGGAACACACTGATGCTTATTGCAACTGGCAGCCTCTTGCTTTTGCCTTTTTCTGCATGTGACCCCACAATCTCAGTGACCTTTCCTGGGGTTAGTCTTGGGCACTTTTCATTGTGATGGCCTAGAAGTGGTTCATGTGGAGTTGATTATTTCCTTGCCTGTCTGGTCTTTTTGGTGCCATAACTTCAAGTAAATTCAATTTTTTTGCTCTCTTTTTGGCTGACCATAATGAAAGGAAATGTTATTGCTGGCAACAGGATCAGTTTGCATCCTCGGCTGACTTGATTGAGCCTCTGAAAAGGTGGGGGTGCAGGATAACAAACCCCAAAGGTGCTGTAGTTCCTTTGTATTGTTTGCACATAATGATTATTGAACATCTAAACCTCCCCAAATTCATATTTGCCTTATTTTTCAGTTTCCCTTTCAGTTACATTCATTAATTCTTGGCAGCATTGTTTAAGGGAAAAGAAGCCTGTGGGGGAGTGTGTCCATGCTGACTGTATACAATTGATTCAAGGGGCTTAATGGTTCCTGAATTGAAGAAATCAACTCTGGACTAGCAGTTAAAATTGATGGGAATGTGTTATTAGTCTGTATCTAACTTGAGTTTACAAGCAAACAACATTAATAATTGCATAGACAAACTGTTATACTCATTTTGTGAAGTCCCAGGAGTACAACAGGAACACTGTGATCAAAGACTGGTGACCATGAAGTAGTCAATGGCTAAAGCAAATTAACAACCCTCTGCTAAAATACCGTAGGCCAGTGCTACTCAAAGTGATGATCAATGGACCAATGCCACTGCATGAACTATTGGCTGTTTTTGTTTCTAACATTGTATTTTAGATTTTAAATACTGAAACTGACAGTCCAAAAGGACCAGCTTCCAGCCACTGCAGGAGCGTAGTGTGCAGATGACACATGCCCCTGAAGTTGCTCTGAGGCTGCCAAAGGCAGCTTGAAGCTGTCAGAAAAAGGAGCAGCAAAAAAAGCTCCTGGCAACAGCCCATTTGGGACTACAACAACAGCAGGCCACTTTGAGTTGATTGCAGCTGGAGCAGCCAGAGGGCACTTCTAGATACTCATCTGTTTTATCCCATGTCTCTCAGGGGTATTCATTTTTTTTAGTTGTTGTGATTCATGCACAACATGGATCATAAAGTAGTATACTTTATTTTTCAGGGTATCTGTGTGGTAAATGTCAAATAGGATCAGAAAAAATGGTCTCTCTCACAAAAGATGGTTTTTATTCTACGGATGGCAAGGGAATAGTGTTTTTATTCTGTTTTTTCTTTAAAAGCCTGGTTTATGATAGCTGGCTTCAGTTGCCTTCACACACTGGTGCAGTTATTCAGAGGTGTAAGCATATCAGTCTGGAATATCGGTATGCAAAGTGATCTTGTAGCATCTTTGAGACTGTGCAAAAGATGTTGTAGCATTTCATAGACTAGGTCTGCTTCCTCAGATACAGTTGTTCTTGATATAATGGAGTTTGATATTTTTTAATATATGAACTTTTTCTTTTGTGTGTGGGTTTCTTTCTCATCTGTCTTGAAAGATTTGGGATCAAACTACATTTTACACATACTGTGTATACTCGACTATAAGTTGCCTTCATGTATAAGTAGAGGGCAAGTTTGCAGGACAAAATTATAGGTTTTGATATAACCCGTGGATAAGTCGAGGGTAAAACTTAGGAGCATGTAACAAAGCATATAAAGAATGACAGGAAGGGAAATGATGGCAAAGAACTTACTGGCAGGCATATCTGTTTGTGCTTTCCCTAAAGGTTGGATGGATGAGAGAGTACAGAGGGTTGGTGCTTCTTTTAGGTTCTCCCAGGAACAGACTAAGCTCTCACCTTTTTGCCACTCTACCCAGAGAGGAGGATCATTCATTTTTTAAAATATGAGTTAAAGTACAATACTTACATACATGTACTTTAAAAAGGTAAAGGTATTCCCCTTTGACAAGGTTGTCAAGTCATGTCCGACTGGAGGAGGTGGTGCTCATCTCTGATATTAAGCCAAAGAGCCAGTGTTTTCAAAGGCGAATCTATGGTCATGTGGCCAGCATGGCTCCTCAGGACACTGTTTGCCTTCCCACCCAAGTGGTACCTAGCCATCTGCTTGCATTTGCTAAGTTGGCAGAATCTGGGACTCGTGATGGGAGCTTACCCCCATTATGCAGCACTTGGGCCTTGACTTGCCAACCTGCTAATCTTGCAATCAACAGAGTCAGCATCTTGACCTCTTGAGCCACCACATCCCCTGAATACATGTACTTACATGCTTATTATGGAGCCAAGTTTTTTGAGTCAATATTTTGACTAAAATTTCTAGACTTACACAGTGCAGCCTCACATTCTGTCATAAAAGTATATTGCAAAGGGTGCATCATGGCAGAAAAGAAGTGGCACTTGAGATCAGCCTGGGAGCGGAGTCGGGGCGTTGTGTCAACATGATGCACACCCCAAATCTGCCCACCACATGACGCAGCGCCATATAACTCGATGCTGCAGCTATCGCACCCTTTCCAGGGTGCAAAAGGAAGCCGGTTTTTGCAGCTCCTTTATGAGCCCTGGAAAGGCTGGATTGGGGCCACAGCATGCAGTTGCCGAAGCCCCAATCCAGCTAGGAAAGGGGCATCATCACACCATACCCTAGGGGCTGTGTGTACAACCCTTTATTCTTTGTTTCTACAAGTACTTAGTGCTTATATTTCCGTATCAGTATAGTACATCAGTGAAGATATGGAGAAAGATAACTCAATTTTGTTGCCTACATCTCTTCTTTTGTAGGCTCCTCAGTGACTCATATTAGTCTGAAGTTTTTTGCCCCAGCCTTTCTAACCTGGCACTATGCATTCTGATCCTGGATCTTTACAAGAACTTCTTTTCCTTACTGTTTTCTTCTCAACTACAGGTTCAGGTAAGCTCATCTTACTGAATGTCCTAATATTATAATCTTAAGGTATGGTCAGCATTTGTCAATCATCTACTTTCTGTATTCTTTATTTAAAGCTGACTGTTTTTTAAAAAGCACAGTGTAAGCTTTTAGAGTTAAGCTGAAGAAGAACACATATAATAGTGACAGATTTGTTCGCATTAAACAGTCTGGTTTAATTTATTCAAAGTGATAGCTGCACTTTCAATTTAGCACAATAAAAATGGATATTAAAATGTGTAAATTATTATCTTGAGTTCAGACTTTTACCTGCAGATTTGATTTCTGGATCAGTCGCATTGGGTGAAAAATACTCAAATAGGTTGAATATGAATTTTATAATAGAGTGAACTCTGTATTTATATTAGATAAACATATAAATATGACCACAATATTTCATAATATAGAAAATGATCTGTAAATTAATATCATATTACAAACATGTGGTGTTGATTTTTTTTCCTAGACTTGATTCCGTACTTTGTTTCTGAGCCCCTTTCTACTGTTCAGAAGCCTGGTGCATCTGTAAAACTCCACTGTTCTGCTGAGCCCTCCACAGCTCATGTGTCTTGGCTATTCAATGGAGAGAAATTGCACAAGAATGTGGAGCAAGTAGACACACAACCAGGATTCCTGACAGTTTCCTCTCTTAGTCAGTCAAATTCTGGTATCTATCAGTGCATTGCAAATAACAGCATTGGTGCAATTATCAGCAGACCTGCAAGAGTGTCAATAGCATGTAAGTTTTATTCTGATTGATGACAAACGTGTTACCCTTTTATGACATTTCTGTTTCTTCCATTGTCCTCTTTTGTGTTTATACTCTGCATGCACTTAACCTTCTGTGTCTTTAAAGGGGCCATATCTGGAAAGAGCAGATAACCTCTTTAAGTAATCCCCTGGTTTACAGAAAAGTAAAATTCTTGTTCTAACTTAGCCTTCTCTTGAAAAATACATGTGTAATCTGGAAAGAAGTGAATACCAGAAGAAATGTAAGGTCTCATCTAAACCTCTCCCCAGTTTTGAAGCAAGTAAATTTCTTCAATTTAATCAAGGGGAGCAACAAGTAATCTGAATATTTCCTTTTTGTTGTGTGCCTTCACAACAAAACAACTTATGGTGATCCTAAGGTGACCCTGTCACAGGGTTGTTCTTATGCCTTTGCCTTCCTCTGAGGCTGAGAGAGTGTGACTTGTTCAAGATCACCCAGTGGATTTCATGGATGAGCAGAGATTGGAACCTTGGTCCGAGTCATAGTCCAGTGCTCAACCCACTACTGGCTTACAGTAATGATATTTTGTTGTTGTGTGCCTCCAAGTCATTTATGGTAACCCTAAGGTGAATCTATCAGTTTATTAATTGCATGATAGTTACCATGCTTTGTGTTAGTTCCATGGCTGATCTTAGCCCATTGGAGTTTTATATATGCATATCCAAATTGACTTAAATGTTTAACAGTGCTATTTCACTTAATATTTTTTCTTTTGAAAATCTTGTCCTGAAGGTATCTGAATGGAGAATGATTTAGCCATTTGATATCACTAATTTCTGCTTCTGTTAGCATTGGTTTGATGAATCTGCTTTTATACAGATATTTTGCTAATAAACCATGCTCACAGTACCCAAAGGAAAGAAGTTCAAATAACTGAGGAGAGTACATGTTTCTAAAGTGTACTGGCTTATAACAAATTCTTCTGTAGAGTTTGTAAAAAGGTCAGCCAACACTGACATACTGTACAGGCTGCAGAAAACTGAAGGTATTTAAGTGTCTTCTAGGCTGTACTACCTCCAGATAAAATAGCTGTGCTAGAACTGTCATTGGGTTGAACTGATACCTAAGTAAACCAGAAATTTCTGTACTTTTAGAATCATAGAATTGAAAGGTTTTCCAGTGTTATGTTCCATTACAGTGGTGCCTCGGGTTACGAAAGTAATTCGTTCCGCGGCCGCTTTCGTAACCCGAAAAGCCTTCGTAAGCCGAAATGCCATAGGCGCTAATGGGGAAAAGCCGCGATTCCGTGTAAAATAGCGCCGAAAAGCACCAAAAGTTTTTTCGTAACCCGAAAAAACATTCGTAACCCGGAACAATTATTTCTTATGGGATTTTTTCGTATCCCGAAAATTTCGTAACCTGGGTATTTCGTATCCCGAGGTACCACTGTATTGTGTTCTATTATTGTGATTACCTGCCAGTTCCAGAACAAGAAAAGATATTCTCTTTGTATTACTTGCACATTTTATTTCACCTAGATGGACAAGTAGTATCCCACTGTGCCTTAGCTACCTCCTCCTGTTCTCACCTTCTACAAAGATGCTAGGAAAATTTGCATTGAACAGTTTCCTTTCACTTTTTGTGGTAAATGGAAATAGTGTTCATTCAAGTGATTTTTGAAGTGATTGAAGATAGAGCCAGGTCAGCTGTTGTTTTTCATTATGGTGTAATAAGGTTTGGGGGGGGGGGGGGGAGGAATGAAACTTAGGTACAGGCATGTTGTCTCTCCAACTTCTATGTACAGAAGAGTTGAGCTTGGACTATATGCAGAGATCTTTCCCTTAACTGAGGAGAAGTCACATTTGAACCTGAGCTTTACTCCAGTGACAGAAAAGGCCATGTGACAGGTCTTGAGTGCTCCATTTTTTTACTTTTAAAAAAGTCCATATAGAGTAAGCTTTGTTTCTGAATCACTGAAATTTTCTTCTAGATCTTGATGATTTTGAGACTTCATGGAGAAATACAATTGCAGTAGAAGAAGGAAATACCGCTTTAATCAGTTGCAAAGTGCCAAAAAGTAACCCAGAGGCACAGGTTCGTTTCCGTGTACGTGGGAAATGGCTAGAACAATCAGCAGGTGAGATTATGTGTTACAAAAGTATATTTGTGTTTCTAACATACTGCTGGAAATTTCATAAGAGTTACATTGAACTTTGGTCATTGCATTGGCTTCTTTTGAAATATCACATATCTAAATGAAGGCAGATTTACACAGTAAAAATAACTGTATGCTTCTTTGCAACATATTTAAAGATAATGGAGACTACCCTTCTCTTTTGTTCTTTCCTTTTGCTAGAAAATTACATAATTCTCCCATCTGGACATTTGCAAATTTTGAGAGTATCTTTAGACGACAAAGGATTATATAAATGTGCTGCATATAACCCAATAATTGATGACCTCAAAGTCGAACCTTCTGGACATAAGCTTGTAATCAGCAGTGAGTATTAAATATGACATCAGTAAAACTGTTCAGTGAAATTAGGCTATAAACTATCAGGTGCTCTCATTGCTGTGTAGATTCCCTTCATCTCAATCCACCCAGTTTGAGAGGAGATTTGCCAGAGGCAATCCCTGCTGAACTGTCTTCAAACTCTATACAGATAACACATAACCAACATTTACCTGTACCATTGTTAAACTTTGTGTCGGAATGCTTACAACTATGGTTAGAGGTGTGAGGCCAGGATCTAGAATTGGTTTGTAAACTCTTCTTAGTATTAATTATTGTTACAAGTATCTGCACCAACCAACAGTAGGGAAGGGCCATAGCTCAGAGCATATGCTTTTCATGTAGAAGTCCAGCCTCTGATATCGTCAGGTAATGAAACCTTGAAAAACTGCTGCCCATCATTCCAGACAAAGCTGAAGTAGGTAGAATAATTGTTTGACTTACTATAATGCAGTTTACTAGGTTAAGGCAAAATGTAAGTCATTAGGGGATAAAGTGAAGGGGGTAAGCAGTCTTTACCAATAGTCTACATTCTGGATATCAGGGCTTAGCTTGGTAATTACGTCGTAGATGGGCTCTCTGTTTAGAGCCTAGCAAGTATAAGGGAATAAACTACAGTTAAATGTAACATCATTCCTGGCTTGACATCCAACCAACATGGATGGCTATGTGAAAACATAAAATAGCAAAGAAACAGAATGTTTCAAAAGAATGTGAGAAGCCAGGGAGCTTTAGATACCTGATTTAAAATGACTGTTGTTTCCTTTTCTTTAAATTTCCAGGCTCATCCTTAGCAGACTTTGACATCATTCACCCCTCCGCTTCTCAGGCTTTGACAGTACTTCGGAATAATCCTCTGATGCTGGAGTGTGTTGTTAGTGGGTTATCTGCTCCTTATGTCCACTGGTATAAAGATGGCAAAGATGCACTTGGTAGAAGCAGATGGAAAATATTTCACACTCATCTTACAATTGACTCAGTTGATACATCAGATGCTGGAAATTACTCCTGTGTGGTGGATAACAAGTCTGGAGTTGTAAAACATATAAACTACAGTGTAAATGTGTTTGGTAAGATATAATCATGACAAAATGCTTAAAGTATGGGTTAAGTTACCTGTAACCAATGAAACATGCTAATATGAAAACATTAAAATGAAACCTAATTTAGAACAGCATATGTGAAATCTTTCATTTTTGTTTCTAGAATCTCCTTCAATTTCAAAAGGATTGCAGGATCAGTTAGTGTCTCTGGGAAAAAATGTGCATCTTTCCTGTGAAATATATGGAAACCCAGTACCTAACCTCACCTGGTACCATAATGCAGTTCCTGTCCATCTATCATCAAGACACTTACTTTCAGGAAACAAACTAAGAATTGTTGGTGTCACCAGAGAAGATACAGGGTTGTATCAATGTTTAGTGAACAATGGCATTGGATTTGCACACTCCACAAGAAGACTGCATTCTCAAGAAGGTAAAAAAAAATATGTTTTTTCACAGATTATTTTTCCCTGCAGTATTGCCTTTTCTGACCTCTATCAGTCCACTTTAAAAAAAAATCTACAATGCAAAGAAAAGATTCTGCTAAATTGTTCTTAATAGACCTGTCTCATCTGCTTCCTTATGACTGTAGATTATAGTTCACTGTTTCTGATGGATTAAATAATAAAACTTATATGCATTAGTTGAGGCACAAAACTGGGTGACAGCAATAATAAATGCAGTAAACTCAAAACAAAATTCTTTCATTGGTGTTTGGTGAGCACTTGCCCTTCACCTTAGAGGCTTGGAGGCATTTACATAGAAGCTATAAGAAGGTCAGCCAGGAAGCAGCAGGAGCACATTTTGGTTTGAAAAGAGACTCATGTAGGAAGGAAGGCCTCTGGAGACCGAAAAAACCATGAAGGAAGCCAAAAACACATCAAAATGTGGAGAAATGGCATCTCTCTCCAGGCATAGAAGAGTGATCAGCCATTTGAGGCACTTCCCCACCCAGGTTTTTATAAAGTGTCATTACTATCAAGAATAAAGCAAGAGCATAACAATGACCCGTTACAAACGGGCCTTTGCGGCGCCCCCGTCATGTGCTAGGGGTTGGCTGAGGACCTGGCATCCATACCAGCCTCACCTCTAGCACGTGACGGGCGTAATAATGGTGGCGCCCTATACACACGGGCGCCGCCATTTTGATGTATCGGATGCATAGCGTATGCATGTTGTGCCCCGGATGTGACGCCACGAGTGCACGAGGAGCGCCTCGCGGCGTCCCATTCGGGGTGCAAAATGGCGCTTCTTCGCTGCGTCCGGGAACCGCACGGTTTGGCTGTTCTGTAACCCGCCAATGTTAACCACTCCTGAACTTGAATTTTCAGTTTTATCCACTCAGGACTTGCTGTTGTAATTTAATTTGTAATTTATTTATTTATTGTCTTTGACCAAAACATCTCAAAGTTATAAAAACACTATCAATAAAAGCACTCTTACGAAGATCTAATAAAAGCAAATTAAAACCCAGATGCACATCTATACAGGAAGCAGACTTGCTGTTATATTTACAGATATCATTCTTATCTAATGTCATTCTTCAAAAGAATTTATAGCCATTGACTAATTATATATTATGTTCAGTGAGAAGCACGTTAGGAGCAGATCACCTTTATGTTTGTTATGCATTAAATCTTATTTGGCTGTTATTTTTAATAATGTTAAATTAATATGTTGAATTCGTGGATCAGATTATGAAGATGCAAAATTGCTCAATTTGACTGTGGCTCAACCACAACCTCAGGCATTCTCATGTTCCATCAGGCTCCATCAGCTGTACTGCATTCCAGTTTGCTTTGAATGTACTGCATTCTAGTTTGCTTTGAATGGTGCCCCCCCCCCTTTGAATTCTTTACTGTCCTTATATGCTTGAATTCTATTCCTTGAAACTGTTTCCATACAATTTTCTTGGTATGGGTGACAAGCTGATGTTCAGTTTTCATGTTTGATGTTCTGCTTTTGACTAAATGTTGAGCAAAGTTTTCACTTAATGTTGAGCAAAGTTTTGACTTGTATGCAGTGACATTTCTATCTCCTTCTTGTGTGAAGCTATTTGTGTGAGGCACAGAGACCACAAAGAAGGACAGGTTGCATATCTGTAGCTGTAGTTCTTTAAATGGTCGATTGTGTACTCACACAATGCCACCCAAACTCCCCTTGCTGTGTCCTGTTGGTCCCTAAGAATGGCTGTGTAAGCCTCCATGGAACTGGCAGTTTTGGTGGAAAGTCTCTTACATAGGGTTGCTGGAGATGGGTAGTGCTACTTCCAAAATGCTTCTACTGGCTTATAGAAGCTTCTGAATGGTGCTCTGGACATGCACATCACAACCCATTTGTGTGAGTGCACAGTTGAGCACTTGAAGAACTACAGCTGGCATGCAACCCGTTGGTTTTTGTCCTCTTTCTAGTGATACAAGTTTCTATATGTGGAAGTATACTGACTTACTATAATATGAATGTATTCTGTATTTTTATTTTTAAATAGATAGAGGTTCTAAGCCAGTTATAACCTCACTGTCAACAAACATCAGAGTGACAGATGGTGACACAGTCGTGTTGTCATGCAATGCTACTGGACTGCCTGTTCCCATAATCCATTGGTATAATAGCCATGGGCTTATTACCAGCCATCCTTCACAGATTCTTCATTCAGAATCACAGAGGTTAACCTTCCAAGCAAGAACTGGTAGCTCCATTTCAGACAGAGCCTACTTCATCGTGTCTAGTGGTGGATCAAGTTCCCTCTATGTCCAGCCAGTTACGTCAGAGCATGCTGGGAAATATACATGTGAAGCAACAAATGAATATGGATTTGCTCATTCAAAGACTTCCCTTACAGTTGGTAAGTGGCATCAGAATTGTCGTATGTAGCAAAGAGCAAGTGTGTGCAGTAGAAGTGCTGTGTATCACATGCCCTTTTCAACTATCCATTATGCGTATTCATTGAGATTTCAGTTTCACCAGCATAGCATCACAACTGATGAAGTGGACTAGAGTCTGCAAAAGCTTATGCTAGAAATTTCTCATTCTTAAACGTAACGCAGGGTTAATTTATATCTTTTTCTGCTGAAAGAGATTAACAAAATGATGTTTTAAAGTAATGTTATCCTGTACATCTTGTCCTTTTGGGAGGATGATACTAAAGTGAAGTATAGGGAGGGGTAGGATGCTGTGTATGGGACCTAAAATTCTGTGGGGCACTGTACATAATTGCCAAGTGCATCTGGGAAAATACCATTCAGCACATGCGTATATCTAACCTTCAGTTTCCTTCTGTAGTTTCCTATGAAACTAGTACAAAAACAGAAGCTATTGCTCCTGTGGAGGTTGCCCAGAGTGATGAAGGAGACGGCAATCACTATTCAGCAATGGACCTTGAAAGCCCATCTCCAGTCAAGATTCCTATAGATGAAGTTGCTACAGAAAAAGCATCCAATGGGATTTCCCCACCAGAAGCTCCAATCATTCTCAGTCCCCCACAGACACTTAAACCTGACCAGTACAACCTTGTATGGCGACCTGGAAGGGATGGTGGCCAACCAGTTAATTTTTATTTTGTGAAATATCGCAAGGTAATTCTTCATTGAGTTGCCTCTATAAAATAAATTTCCTTCTGGCTTTTTTGGAGGGGGTAACCCTGAATGGACAATTTTTTGTGGGGTGTGTGTGTAACAAGCTTGTTTGTGATTTTCACAATGTTTCTTGGAATGCAATGAAACCCTGATATTTGACTCTGACTCTAACCCTGATGTTAGGTCAGAGCAAAAGTAGACTACAGCTCTAGTGTAGTTAGAGCTTCTGTGGAAGTAATAGTTCAAGTAGATTTGCTGAGGCCTTAGTATTGGAATTTAAACTGAAATTATGCAGTCAGAAGGAAAGGTTTTTAACAGAAATTGCAAGCATTTGATTTTGGTGCAATCATTTTTGAAGGGGAAAAATTAGCTTGTCACTAGTGATAAAAAGTGACTTCTATAGTAGTTGGTGCTGGTTTTGCAAAATTGCTATGTTGATTTTTCCTTTTCCTAGTAGCCTCCCCTAGAAAAAAGACGTGAGCTGAGTGGGATCTTCCAGAGTATTGCTTCAAAATTTCTTCCAGTCCTAGAGTTCAGCTCTTGGTGGAGTGTGGTAGTTGTAATAGTAGCTATGAACATATGCAGACTGCCCCCTTCTCATCATGTAATAATTGCAGCCAGCAGTCTCTTGCAGATATCTTACCCACAGACATCCATTTGAATTTAGCTGAAAGATTGTGAAGGATAACAGGAACAAGTGTGTTTGTTTTTAAATCTTCACACTGATAGGTTCAGATCTTTCTCCCTCCAGCTGTCAAAGTTGGCTCCTAAATCATTTTTTAAAAGTCATTAAGAAAAGATAATCTATTTTCATGAAGTAGCTTATATTGCATTTAAATCATGCAGTATAATAATGTAATACAAAACCTAGCATCTTACATGGATGGCCATCTTTCTGGGATGCTTTGATTGTCAGTTCCTGCATGGCAAGGTATTGGACTGGATGGCCCTTCTGGTCTCTTCCAATTCTATGATTCCACATTATATTTTGCCCTTCTCCTTGTTTAATGACAGCAGACATAAAGAGGGTTTTTTTTGTTTGCATTTAACCTCTTATGATTCTCCTTTTGCAGTTGGACGATAATTTCAATATTACCAATTGGTATACAATTCGTGTACCTGGAAGTGAAAATGAACTTTGTCTCTCAGAACTGGAACCTTCTAGTCTCTATGAAGTCTTGATGGTAGCCAGAAATGTAGCTGGTGAAGGCCAGCCTTCCATGCTTACTTTCCGCACTAGCAAAGGTAAGGAAGTATTTGATTTGCTGTACCTCTTTTCTTAGAGTATATTTCAGTTAATGTGTTCTGTTTATTTATATTACTCCCTCCAAAAAAGATGGTAGCTATAATTTTATTGAATTTTATATCCAACACTTGGTCTGGGCTACAACTGTGCACATAGTGGTTGAATCTGGATTGAATCCATTCACAAAAAGGAGATTCATGTCATCTAATAGACAGGAAAGGGAATGATGTTCACTGATAGCTCCTTATTCTGCAGCTCCCTATGAAAATATTTGTGGTAGGTTGAGGGACCTTCAGAACACCAGGGAGCAGGAATGAAGAGGAATTAACAGAAACAATTATCCTGCCATTGCTAAGGTCTCAGACAGATTAAAGGCCCTTCTGTACACATGCTTGCAGTTGATCAACATACTTGCTATTGCTCAACTTTTTTTTCCTTAGAGATTTTTCCAGACCATCGCAGCTGACAATATTCCAGAAATAGCTTTCTGTGAAATGCACTCACGTTCTTATGTCTCTTGGTCCCCCAGTATGATGTGCGTACAGTATGATAGCACTTTCCATATAGCCAGTTATTTAGTGAGCCTGTCTGTAGGCAAGTATCACCATTTTTTCCCTAAGGCTAGGTGCAATGTATTTCATAAAACTACTTTCTGGTAGATTTGCTGGTGTTCCTTGTGCCAAAAGTAGATGCCCATGTAATAACTTGGAAGTAGAGTCTATGGAACAGACCTTTTTTAATCTAAAATTCTTGCTGGAAGATAAATGTCGGAATGTCACTCTTGTAGTCACCAAATTTCTCTCCAAGGCAATTACGATTAGAACTCACTATGTATAAAGTGACACTTGGAGTTAGAGTTAGATAAAGTTAGATTTAGCAACATTCTCAGTGCTTATTTTATAGTGGGAATTTTATTTCATTTATTTTATTTTTTGCACCCTGGAAAGGCTGGATTGGGACCATTGGCGTGCAGTTGCTGCAGCCCCAATCCAGCGCGCCTTCAGGCGGTCTGCCCAGCCTCTATTTTAGCCTTTTAAAGCAGTTTTTACCTGCTTGCGCTGTTCAATATGTTTTATCTTGTTTTAATTGTATATTATTTTAAATTTGGAATTGTTTGAATTGTTTATCATGTTTTAGCCATTTTGCTACCTTGAGATTGCATGATAAGAGTGTGGAATAAAAATATTTCAATAACTAAATAATAAATAATGCTTTAAGTTTCTTGTAAAAAATTTACATGGGTTTAATACCATTGCTTTCTTCCTGAAAAAAGCAAAATGCCATTCTGAAACAGTAAATTTTCTGTAGAATTTGTGATTTCAGATGAGTATCTTTAATCTATTTGTGATGCACATTTTCTTTTTATTAGAAAGATCATCATCCTCAAAAAACACACAAGCTCCTGTTCAGCCAGTTAGCATTCCTAAGCATTCAGTTATTCAAGAAGGTGCCATCAACAACTTTGGTGTGATTCTTCCAGATTCGTCTCGACATAGTGGAGGTAGGTGCCACCGTTCCCCATATGTTATTTGCTACATCAGGCAAGATGATTTTGAAATTACAGCCGACTTCTTTCTGAAGCTTACCTTACTACTGTTCTGTGCTTTCAGCTCACTTATGCATAAGTGTTTCTTTCATTACTGTTTTGATTGATTTAGAAATACAGCAACCTCTGGTCAAACATCAAACTCCTCAGTAGACTGGAAGGACTGTTTAGCAATGGGAGGCTCCATGTGCTTTATATGTGGTGATCTGAGTTCGTTCAAGTGACAGAAGATCGCTTAATAGAGTTACAAACTTGGATGAATAAGGGAATGCTGAGGATGTAGCATGCTTTGATATCAAAAAGGCTTTTGACAATGTCACTTATGATATTTTTGCAGACAAGCTGGCAAAATGTGGCTACACAGAGCTTAGTATTAGGTGAATTTATAGCTGATTTATCCTTGATTCCTTATTGTCCCAGAGAAAAGTGAGAAGTAAAATGCTGCAGGATTCTGTTGTGGTCTCACTTTTGTTCAGCCTCTTTATAAATGACTTTGTTGATGACATGGTCATCAGATTTGACACCAAACTGGAAGGAATGGCTAAAACCTCAGCATATAGAATTAGAATTGAAAATGAATTTAAGAGCTTGGAGAATGGAGGCAGAACTAACAAAGTGAATTTCACAAGTGTGAATTTCATTGTGATGCAATGGCAGAAAAAACCAATGTAATTGTACATCAACAGAAGTTGAGCCGAGATCACTCTATTCTGTTTGATTACACCTCACTTGGAATGTTGTGTCTGGTTTGGAGTACTGTAATTTAAGCAGGACATTGACAAGCTGGGATGTGTCCAGAGTGGGGTGGCCAAGATGGTAAGAGCTCTAGAAAAGCAAGCTCATTGAGTAACGGTTGAGTAAGCTGGGTATGTTTAGCATGGCAAAGAGAAGATGGAGAAGTAATATGATACCTAAAGGGCTATCAGGTAAAGAATGAAGCAAGCTTGTTTTCTGCTGCTCCAGAAGGTAGCGCCTGACTCTTACAAGATAGATCCATACAAGCATATGATCTTTGGGATGAAAGCGTATGTTCCTCTTTTGAATGAACACATTATTCTATAGGATATTACATTATCCTGCAGTAGGATATTACTGCTATGTTGGATTGTCATTTTTGTGGCAATAGATTACTAATTAGTAATGACCAAGGATGCAATCTTTCTCTGTTACACCCATATGTGTTTATTTCATTTGTATTCTGCCTTTTTTTAGAGCAGGGCTCAAGGCAGCTCCCAAAGAAAGTCAGTTTAAAAACCTTAACAATATTTTTTAAAAGCAATTTAAAAACATACACATTAAATAGTTTAAAATCAGTTTAAAACATGCATAAGTTTAAAAACAAAACAAAGAAAACATACACCCCAGTCGGAAGCTCCTCTCCGTACCCATTAAAAGAAGCCTGCTTAAACAAAAAGGCCCTTATATTTTTATGTGATTTATTATATAGTGAGGACAGATGCATGTTTTCTTTGTCTAAAATCTTACGTTTACATTGAAATGTGTTCATATAGAAATCTGTCATTTCACTTATCCGGCTAAATTTTACAGATACTTAGTTCTCTATAAGTTAAATTACTACAGTAAATCAATTTGAAACAGACTATGTTAAGCGCTTGAGTATGTCCTGTGTAAACTATTCAAAAACGTTGTCCGACAGCCTGACTGAGTGGATAACGTACATTAAAAACTAGTCTTAAAACTAACGTGCCGTTTTTTAAAAGTAAATGTTGTACCTTTCTTTTCCACCTCTCTCTCTCTCCCTCCCTCTCTCTCTCTCTCTCTCTCTCTTTCTCTTTCTCTTTCTCTGTGAGAGTGATTCATTCTACATAGTTTAAGTATGGGAGCCTATATGGTAAAAACGGGTTATGTCTGTCAAAATGATTATAATCCACCATACTAATACCACCTCTCTCCATTCTTTCTGTTCCCACTGCTGTCTAATTTCAAGTGAGTTCAGTAAGTATTAATGTAATCTGCATGGTTTTGATTGTTAGCTAATTTATTTTTAAGCGAGGGCTTTAAAGCATTTTAATACTTAGTAACTATAGAAATAAAGCTTTCTTAAATCCAGGAATTTTCAGTTTTAGATGTCCTGTTCTGCAAATGGTTTGGTTTCTATGGAATAAACTGAGTTCATTTCAGTACCAAACCAGCAGACTGTTTATGTGGTCATGAATTTAATTATGTAATTCTCTGTTTCTGATGTGTGCAAATACTAGAAGACTGATGCTGACATAGTTCAGGGTTCCTACATAGCATAGTCAATAGGCCAAATCTGCCAAAGTAGATGTTATTTTTGTTTTTGGTAAGAAACTTAAATTCTCACTATCTTTTACAACAGAAATGATTTTCAGTATTTGCGTTCAAGGAAGAATTTCCTGACTTATGTACCCACCAGTAATTCATTTATTCATTTCATTTATTAGCCATTTATTTATTCAGTAATTCACTTATTAAATTCATTTATTTAGTTATTAAACAAAAAGGAGGTGCTGAAATCAATTCAAATTCTTGTATGAAGCTTTCTTAACTTTCTTTTTCTTTTATAGTACCCGAAGCACCAGATCGACCTACTATCTCCACAGCATCAGAGACGTCTGTTTATGTGACTTGGATCCCACGTGCAAATGGTGGATCACCCATCACTGCCTTTAAAGTAGAATATAAACGCATGAATAGAAACAATGAATGGTTAATTGCAGCTGATAACATCCCCCCTTCTAAACTTTCAGTGGAGGTTCGCAATTTGGATCCAGGTATTAATATGCATTCATTATCCTAACAAACAGAGGTCATAATCAGTATTAATATTACATTGGCATAGTTTTAATATAGCCCAGTTGACCTAATTGAGCCATGAGCATTGTGCACAAAAAACAGAATAAAATTGAGGGAAATTACCACCTGTGCCTTGTATCACAATGTTTTGTTTCAGCAACAATTGAATCAGCATTTTCATTTAAGCATAAGGTACATCCCTGTCCATATATTAATGTCCTAATTCTAAATGGAGACTGTGAGTCTGTCGCTTCTGTGGTTGACATCATGCCTTCAAATCTTTTTTTTTTTTTGGTGGTTGTTAGTGGGAAATGATATCTGATTTGTATTTTGCCAGGGTAGATGTTATTTACTCAAAGACAGAGGAGACGTTAGACAGAAGTGTATAGAATTATTATTATTATTATTATTATTATTATTATTATTATTATTTTATTTCCTTATATCCCACCTTTCTCCCAGTATATGGACTCAAGGTGGCGAACAGCAGATTTAAACCAATACAATTTTAAAATAATACATTAAAATGTATAAATATAAAATTTTAAAAAGAAACCATTTCAAAAGTTAAAACAGTTTATAATTTTAAATAGAATATGTTAAAAATACAAACTTTAAAATTTCATTAGGACAACATTCCCAGCCCTTATTAGTTTGCAAAAGCCTACTGGCACAAAAATGCCTTTATTTGCCGCTGAAAGGACAGCAGGGATGGAGTATACAAGTATGAGACATATCTTTTCTCAAAATGTATCAGGTAGTTCACAGAATAAATTAGATTTCTATTCTTCTCCTGTGTGCTTCTAGTATTTGCTTTTATTTGATCAATTGATACTTCCTTTTTCCACTCTTTTCTTCCTCCTCACCCCTTATGAAAAGGATCCTTATACAAGTTTCGTGTGATTGCTATTAATAATTATGGAGAGAGTCCACGAAGTTCTGCATCTCGGCCTTATCAAGTAGCTGGCTTCACCAACCGATTTTCCAACCGTCCCATCACCGGACCTCATATTGCTTATACTGAGGCAGTCAGTGACACTCAGATTATGTTAAAGTGGACTGTAAGTATAAATTTCTTTTCATTTTTTGACTGAATGCTTATAGTCTAGGAAGGGCATGTCCAGTATGAAACATCTGGCTTTAATTGCAGATCATATTAGAGTTCAAATTTCACTGTTGTTTGTGGACAACAAAAGCTGGATGAGCCTTTTGGGCGCTGACATGAAAAACCTCAAGTTTCAAAGTTTGCAGTCCTGTATGGGAGCAGAATAAAATTAAACTATTTAAAATTTTGGACCTTCCCTTCTATCCAGATATTACCTTGTTTTTGAGAGTTTCAAAGCTCACGTTAAGTTGCAACCTTTTCACATTCCATTGTCTATCAGCCTGTCACCCTGCCACTACTACACTCACATCTCCTTTGTTGACTGTACTTCTGGAATCTGAAATGTTTAACTCTTCCTTTTTAGTATATTACCTCAAGTAACAACAATACACCCATCCAAGGATTTTATATCTATTATCGTCCAACCGATAGTGACAATGATAGCGATTACAAGCGGGATGTTGTGGAAGGTAAGATGTTGTGCTGAATGGTTTTGTAAACTATTGTAACAGTTTCACTCCCTCGTCTCTGTGTAAATATCATAGAGTTGTAAGAGACCCCAAGGACCCTCAAGTCCAACCCCCTGTTATGCAGGAATACCCAAGCAAAGCAAACAGTGTCTCAAACCAGAGGACCCCTCAAGGGGTGCCAAATGGAAGGCCTCAGTCCCGACTCAGAGTGATTGACTTCAGAAGGACAAGGCCTCGGTATTCTCAAAGTCTCCCCTTGAAACCAACCGGAATAGGAAACCAGTAACCACGAACATCCAAGATGGCTTGCTCAGTATCCAAGATCCTCACTCCCCCTCCACATGCTTCTGATGGAAGTCGCGCTCACATCAAACCATTAGTTGGACTCATACTCTCAATACAAGGAGAAGAAAATGAACGTGAAACGCTCCCATTGACATTCTTCAACAGACAATTTGTCTAGAGATTACGTGGTCCCGACCACAATGACAGTGGAACCATTGGTCTTCATGGTGGTGATCACCTCAGTGTGACAGGCAGAAGAACTCTGCTTTATACATCAATCCACCTTACCTCCAGTTCCATCAAGACAAGGTGGTGTTACAACTGGTTCCTTCCTTCCAAAATTGATTTCTGCCTTTCATCTAAGCCAAGACATTGTGCTCCCTGCCTTCACCAGAATCCTACCACTCACTTCAAGAGAGCTCTCCATTCTCAGTGTCCATAGAGCCCTCACCTACTACGCTGACAGAACTTCTGATTCAAAGAAAATGACTGTACTTTTCATCTGCTACTCAAATTTCTTAAGGGGCTTACCAGCTCCAATCCAGTAAACTGGGTCTACCAGTCTGTTCTCAGCGTCTTTTGAAATGGGTGGTCCGCTTGGCAAATGAACTTGTCAAGAAATAGCCTCTTTCATCTGTAAGGGCCCATTCCTACCAAGGTGGTAGCTGCCTCTTCAGCCTTCCTTGCTGGGGTGCCACTGGACAAAATTTGCATTGCAGCTGTGTGGTCCCAGCCTCTGACATTTGGCTCCCAGTACAGACTGGATATCCACTCCAGGGCTGATGCATCCTTAGGGAGAGCAGTCCTCTCATCCACCCTGAAGTGACGATTACTTTGCTAATCCTTTTTTTATTGGCAATAATTTTCTGCCCTCTTTTCTTGTTGGCTGTTGGATAAAGTTCTGCATTACTGGCATACATTACTTGTGTTGTGGCGTAATACACCCACCTCCAGGTATAAGTAGCTTGCTAGTCACCCATATGTGTGATTCATAGAGACCACGAAGAAGGACAGGTTCCTTACCTATAGCTGTGTTTCTTTTAGTGGTCATCTTTGCATTCACACAAACCCACCCATCCTTCCCTAATGACGCCTTTTGGTCCTCAGGATGCTGCTATGTGGAGGCCTTTGGTACTGAGACTAAAAGGTGGGAATAGGGGAGATATATAGGATGGAGAGGGCTACCACCAAAAATTCAGGCCTACATATTGTAGTAGGTTCCAAATATGATCTGTGCAGGTGCAGTAAAACCCATATGTATGAATTCACAGATGACCGCTCAAAGTCTGTCCTTACTCCACCGGTTGATTTGTGAAGTGTATTCATTTCTCTCCTCAAACTACCTTTTTGTTGTTCTATTAAGGTTTTCCCATTCTTCTGGTGTTGTATTCACTTCATTTGTTTAAAGCCATAAAATGTAGTTGGAAAATTATTAGCTGCTCAAATTAGATAGATATTTAATTCAGTTTTGGGATTTTGACCAAAGTATAAAATTTAACCCAGCAGCCAGCAATTGTTTGACTCACCAGTTCTCGGTTTTCATGCTGTCTCCTTTTGTTCTAGTGCTGCAACTTGAACATTATTGTGTTTTAAAATCTGCTCTCAGAATTGCACAGGGTGGCTTTTACTGATATAAGCTGTCTACCTTTCTTGAATTCATTTGTGCATAGTTGCTAAATGCTTTGTGATGTGGTTAGTGAAATTAACTGAAGTCAGGGCTTTGAAGAAGTTGGCTGTTCCATTTGTAGCCTTTCTGGTACACAGAATCTGTGTTTATAAATGTTTAAGTGACTTCCACTCTTCTGTGAAATTTGCTTGTTCCTGATTTTCAGGTTTATGCATGCTGACATTTTAGTAGAAGCCTGAAATGATTAGCAGCTGGTGTGCTGTGCCAAAATGTGAACTGAAAAATTGTATGTGTGTGTATATCAAGCTTTTCCTTACTACACAAAATGACCACAACTACTTTTTAAATTTAATAGCCATTCATTGCAACTATGTAAGGAAAATCTTAAGAGAGAATGTGTCATATGTACGGTTTTACATTGTATTCTTTTTATCTTTTTTCAGTTACAAACATTCAGATCACAGAAGAGCTTTTGTAACTGTTAGCTTTGTTAGAAGAGCTTTTGTAATTAATTGATAGCCTACATATTTAATATATATAATGACTGCTTTGGGGTGTCCTGCAGAGCTTGGTGGCGCATCTGGTCCATAGGCTAAACTATGCCTAGTCCTGCTTTGGAGGCAGAGATGGCAAACCAAGGAAAGTCTACCAGGATTTGGCAATTGACATTAATAATGTGTTTTCCATTTTTATATATATGTTGTGAGGGGAAAAGACGTTCTATACTTTTAATATATTTTTCTGTTTGGTTTAAATTATTTCATAAAGAGGATACATGTGTATACTTTTTTCCAGGCACAAAGCAATGGCACTTGATCAGCCATCTGCAACCTGAAACATCATATGACATTAAAATGCAGTGCTATAATGAAGGAGGTGAAAGTGATTATAGCAATGTGATGATATGTGAGACCAAAGGTGAGAAGGGAATGTTGGGGTTTGAGGAGTTTTATTCTGATAGCAAATCACTAGTCACATAGTAGCTACTCGCTGATTTTGAAGGATCATAAGAGTTGCTATCTAACAGGGCCATAAGCCCTATGCCTCTTAGAGAATAAACTTTCAAAATAACTATCTGTGTTTCTGCAGACTTAAGCAGCTTTTGTGGACAAACTATTCTATTTTTCCATGCGCTATCCTGTGTAGAGGTATTTTATCAAGGCTAAACCAGAGTGCATAAAGATGCTTCTCATCCAGTGCACAAAATTATGCTTTCAAACCAGATTTTACCCCAAGCCACATAGCTTGTCACTGTGGTAAACAAATGATTCACTTTTCTCCACACATTTACATATGGAAAAATGAGCATCTAAAAGAGTGGAAAGGGCATATAAATGAGGAAAATTGACTCATATGTTACTGTTTAGGAATGGTTTGAATCAAACCTGTGTAGCTAAGTTGCATGCAATATAGAGGTGGTATGGGTTAAATTCTCCAATGGAGGTGTCTCCCTCCTATCCCACACTGGCATTCCATAGCTTTACATTTTAAGTTCACATTTATAGTTCTTGGTGGATATCTTCACGTGGCCAGAATAACAGTTGTCATTTTTGTTTGTCAAATTAACAGTTGTCATTTTGGTTGTCAAATGCTTGTTTCCCCCCATTAGTGAAGCGTACTCCTGGTGCATCAGAATATCCAGTGAAGGATCTCAGCACACCACCTAATTCTCCTGACCGTGGCGTTGGAAGCAATGCTGGTCAACCAAATGGCCCTGTCCGGAGCAGCGATATGTTGTACTTGATTGTAGGCTGTGTCCTTGGAGTGATGGTTCTTATACTAATAGTCTTCATTGCCATATGTTTATGGAAAAACTGCCAACAGAATGTCATGCAGAGTATGTTACCTTTAGTATTCTTAATTTCTTTGCTCCTAACTCTTATGTTGTTATTATTGCAAGCAACCTTAAGCCTCAGTAGCTTCTATATGTTTCTGTCATTGTTAGATCACCAGTAAATAAATATGACTGTACAGTGCAACATAGGAAACAAAATTATGGAGGTATTTTACTGCTCATATGAAATACAGTGGTTAGAGGCAGCACCATAGAATCATAGAGGTGGAGAACATAAGGGCCATCCAGTCCAACCGCCTCCTATGTAGGAATATACAAGCAACACTCCCAACAGAAGTCAGGAAGTTCTTCCTAATGTTGAGGTGGAATCTCTTTTCCTGTAGCTTGAATACATTGCCCTGTGTCTGAGTCTCTGGAGCACCAGAAAACAAGCTTGCTCCATCCTCAATATGACCCCTTTCACATGTACTGTTGTCAAATCAGATGTCGCCTATTATATATTTGTGATTTTTTTTCTGCCTAAGTGTAGTACCTTTCTCTCTGTTGAAATTCATTTTGTTAATTCTGGCCCAGCTCTCTAATATTTGAAGGTCATTTAGAATTCTGATCCTCTCTTCTGGAGTATTGGTTACCCCTCCAAACTTAGTATCATTGCAGATTTGATCTTCCCCCCCCCCCCCCCCGTTCCATCATCCATCATCAGTGAAGATGTTGACTAGCACTGGGCCCAGGACAGAGCTTGGATTAATTTGGACAAAGGGGACTGTAAAATGAGCCAAGGCCATACTGACTCTACTGCAGTTGCCAGACCAGGATGGCACCAATTTTAATTTAACTGAGTTTTACATCATTGCAAATATAATAAGGCTCTTGGTGGACATGGACTCTTTCCATCAGCAAGGTGCTCCATGTGTAACTTCTATGTAAGATTATAAATAGTTTATACATGGATATAAGACACAAAGAATAAGGATGATATAGGGACTACCCAAAACTAATTCAAAGATTTATAATTCTACAACTTAAAAAGTTTTATGTAATTATATTTTGAAAATAATGAATGATTTATAAAGGGGATAAACATGTATGGAATAGATTTAAATGTGGGGTGTTGAGGTATAACATTAAATATTAAAAAATTGGTGTCATAATGTGATGGGTTTAGTTAATAGGCTATAAGAGTGGTTTGTCCTGATTTAGGAATAAATAATATAAATAGTATAAGATCTGATAGAATTTCCCCCCTAAGATAAATGGGATTGTATAGAGGGGGAAATGAGAGGGGCACACTAAAGAATAGAGACTGTTGATATATGATTGATTCATAAATAAGAATAGACTTGTACTTTCTGCAAGAACACACATGTATGATAGCTATTGCAGGTGATTGCAACTGTCCATGTTCACTAACCTTAAGTATGCACTGAAACAGGACTTCTCTGCTTTGAGGCTTGTAGTGTTGCCTACAAAGATATTCCCCAGAATATTTTACCAAAATCCCTGGAATTTCCCAATATTTACCGGAATATTCAGTCAAAATCCCTGGAAAGAAATTAAATAAATTCCCCGGATTCTGGGGATATCCCCAGAAATTGGCAACACTGTCTGCAAAACTCCTCTGTAAAACACCCCTGTTGGCTTTGCCTGTTAGCCGAGCTCTGTTCGCCAAACTCCAGGGAGTTGGGCTGCAGCTATATAGAGAGCTAGTGGCTGTTAGCTTCTTCTTCATCCAGTTCTCTGTGTCACTTCCTCTCAGCAGAAGCGCACCTCCCTGAGATCATATGCTCAGGAACTAGACCTTGGGCTGCACACTATAGAACCATAGACTGCTATTGAACATACAACCAAGCCTCCACTAAGCTCCTACAATCAGCCTACAATCATTTAAATGGGGCTCGAGCATATGCGGAATTTGCTTTACTCAGGGGAGTCTGGAATGGATCCCCCACGTAAAACAAGTGTGTTGTATTTTTAATTTCACAGGGCTTATCAGAATCATCAAATTACAGAAATACTTTACTTACTAAAACAGTAGTTTTAGTGTGTGTGTCCCCCCCACCTTTAAACAATATTGCATTATAACATATCTTGTAGTGTATATAAAAAGTTGCACTGATTGCTTCTTGCTCTTGCAGAATACGACCCTCCTGGCTATCTCTATCAAAATGCTGACATCAACGGGCAAATGGTTGAATACACTACATTACCAGGCACAAGTCGTATAAATGGTAGCATACATGGTGACTTTATTAGTAATGGAAACCACAGTAATGGTTGCCATCACCTTCATCACAAGATTCCTAATGGAATGAATGGAATCATGAATGGTGTCGTGAATGGAGGAAATGGTGTTTTTCCTGGACACACCAACTCCTTGTCCAGAACACACATGGAATACGAACACACGCACAACTTAGGAAATGTAAGTGAACTCTACACTTCTTAGATCTGATTTTTCAGCATCTGAACTCGTGGAAGTGTTAGGGAAAATTTGTTAAGTGTTCCACTTCACAAAAGCTGTAAATGTCTTTGTATTCTAGCAGTTTCTTGAAACTGTGCTTTTGGGAATCACCTTGTTGAAGTCCTTTACTTATATTAACTAATTATTTGGGGCCCTTATGAGAGCATTTGGCATACAATTTAAAATACAATTTAAAATTTATCTTAATTTAGACATTACATTAGTTGATTTGGTATTTTAGATTTATAACATATGGATTAATTGGTAAGCTGTGCCCCCCTCCCTTAATCTTTATAATACTGATTTGCTATTACTAGATTTTTAGGGATTGCAACTTTCACATTTTAAAAACTATTATTTAACTCACAGCGCAAGTGCTTTGTAATCCTTGTGGTTTTCAAGAGGCTTGAAAATGTGGGCTAAAGAGCCAAAGTAAATCCAGACACATACTTTCTGTTTCAGCTGTCACAGTTTTTAAGGACCTTTCCAAGGTTTTCAGGGCTAATAAATTCACAGTAAATCTCCATTGGGAAGTACTGTGTTTGTGTTATGTTTCTGGTTTGTTTATATGATATATGTAAGTTATCCATTTATAGACAATTATCACTCTGGTGGGTGAAGATTCATGTTTAAATCTATCCCTTATGTTTTGTAGAAACAAAATAAATTAGCTGAAGACCTTGAGGTCATGGTGAATATTTTCTAATGAAGTTTTTGCTTCTGGAAACTTTGCCTCTTCTGATCTAGACTGTTTAATTTATTGTTTGCAAAGTTAAGCTGGTTTTAATTGTTGTCGGTATTGATAATATGTTGTTTACGTAAATTCTGATTTAGAGATCTTCTTAAACTGGGGCCTGAAAACACTGCTAGGAAAAAATCATGCATGACTTGGTTTATGTGTGGTAACTTGGTTTTCCCACTCTACTTCAAACTAGATATTTCTAAGAGGTGCATAGTTGTTGCAGTGTACCTTCAGGTCATTTCCAACTTACAGCAACCCCAAGGCAAACCTATCATGGGGTTTCTTGACATGATTTGTTCAGAGAAGGTTTCCCTTTTTCTTCTTCTGAGAGACTAGGATTTTCTCTAATGATACCAAATGGATCTCCATAGTTGAGTAGGGATTTGAACCCTGGTCTTCAGAATCATAGTCCAATACTCAAAGCACTAAACCATGTTTGCTGGGGTGGAAGAAATAATTTAGTTCATTTTTTAATTTTGCTTTGGTGATCTTCAGAGCAGTCAGTCTGGTAATCCTGGTAAAAGAAATTGGGTAGAATTATCCCCCAGGCTGCCCAGTTTGGTTTCCAACATTATGATGATAGTAATGTCACGTAAGCTTTAGTTACCCTTCCCACTTGCTTAAATTACTTTGAAATTTTGTGTGAGAGATTCGGGGATTCATGACCTATAGGCACACTCACATTCTTTCACTTGTGCAGATTTAACTATACCAGAACCTTTAGCTTAATGGCTGGACTGTTTCCTCAACCCTATTTCAGAACTCATTTGTAAGCAATGATCTTCATTGCATTGCATTGTGCCAAAAACTTGGGTTAATAACATATCTATCCTTCCCTCTGGTCTTGCTCTGCCGCACTTTAAATTCTGCTTTCTGGACTTGGCTTCATGCCTTTCAGAAAGAGAGCCTGTGATCAAGACTATGAGTTAATAAAGAAATACTCGGTTTCATTATCCAGGAGGAATTACTTGTTTGTTTAAAATTTATGTCCATCTATCCCACCTAGTTATAATATTCTTCTGCGGAGGGAGGGGGAAATACGGCTATTGTGTGCTTTGGTAATTGAACATAAGGATCTTATTTCATGTAGAAATACATTGGCATTCTTGCAAGAACTGCTACTTCAAAGAACTTTACATTTCTTGTGTTAATCTTTTTTATTGTTGTGGCAGTCTTAAATACTGAAGTACTCATGCTCTTCAAAGGACAACCAAAATACAGACTCTAGATGTATCGAAACATAAGCATGTGGCGATTGATGATTCCACACCCTGTGAAAAAAGGACAAATGTATAATTAAGTGTGCAGGGGAATATCACAAGGATATAATATATATCTGCTTTATTCTCACTTTTATTTTTGAACTTTGAGGAAAAAAACACTTGAATCTATTAAATTAAGTCTGAAGTTCACATGTAGTTCAGTATGCATCCCTTTAAACTGCTCCAAAGCATAGTGCTTCTGTTTTCCTGGCCATTTTAAATGAAGTGTACTGAACTTGAGAGACACATATTCTTCAAACGTAATGAAAGCCATGTGTTTTGCTTGGCTTTCTAGCACACCAGAATGCAAAATATGAAGTGAGAATCTTCCCTTAAGCTTCTCATTTGTCTATTTTACCTTATCGCAGTACATGAAGACTAAGCAGTAATGTGAAATCAAATCTTTGTGTGTATGCATAGTATTTTCTCCTAGAACTCTCTTGCTCCATCATAGAACTACAGTTCCCAGAATTCATTGGTGTGGGAAAGCCAAAAAGACTAATAAGAGCAGCCTTAAGTTTCAAATTTAGCATTGGATATAAAACTTGTCTTTCATACTCTTGGTCTGAGTAGTTAAAGCATAGACTTTTATAACCATCTGTACTGCCCATTTTCAACTGTTCCTCAAATCTGCATCTACCTAGCATTCAACAGTGAGTGAGGTATGTGTTAACTGGGTAGTTTTATTTTCAAAGGATTCTTCGGCCAAGACCAACAGCTCAAAATCCCTCCCCGACCCCATCATTCTTGGCTGATGAATTATTGCATCTGTCCAAAACTGAGCATAGTGAGCCAGGCTGATCGAATCAGAGTAATTGTAGGGAAAAGGAACAAGTTTATTCTGTCCCATCAGTAACACACACAGCATCCTGTCTCCACAAACAGGGATAAGTCTCAATGAAGAGGAGCTTACTTGCATGTCAGTCATGTGTGTGTAGAGCATTTTCATCTTTCTTAAATCAGATCTGGGCATTTCAACCTAAAAACAGGACCAAATAAATTGCTGTGTGCAAAGCTAAGCTACAGCTGTTTCCTTTGCTCTATCACTGAAATATTTCCTTTGTAAACTATAAACTTGGTACACTTCTGAAAGCAGCGTATTCCCTACTTTCAGATGAATAACGCTTTGGTACAGTATGGAATGACGTCTGTTGTCTTCTTGTCTCATAAGGAATCCTTAATGTAAGTGTGCTGATTTTAATAAAAAAAATCTTCACACAGGGTGGTGAAATATACACAGCAGTGCCTCAGACAGACCCTTCGGAGTGTGCCAACTGCCGGAACTGTCGGAACAATAACAGGTAACTATTGGAATAATATCAGAGAAAAGATAATGAAGTGAGCATCTTCCTTTTTTAGTGGCTTTTAGGAAGACTTTGCTTGTTCTTTTTGCTCTATATGATAATACCATTCCAAATTTATTCATAAAACATACTGCATGCTTTTTCCAAAAATGCATATGCTATAAGATCCTGCCGGCTTTATTATAACCTGTTCACGTTTTTAAATACTTTCAGTCCAGAGCCAACTACAATAGCATCTGATGTTCTGTCTTAAAAATTAAAAACCTCATCTCATTTTGCTTCTAAATATGGATAAGGCTAGTGTATCTGCATAATAAATGTCCAGGATTTTCTTTTTCTTGCATTGTGCTTTCAAGACATAAGTCAAACTATGCAAAGATGGGATTAGCATCAATGTAAAGTGCCCAGTATGTGCCTGCCAACCCATGCCCCTTTCTACCTCATTTGCCTGCCCCCTGGCTGCCCAGCCAGACTTAGAAAGGACTCCCTACCCTGCCCTCCCACCCCTACCCTCCTGATGCCTCACTCGCTCATTTGCTCACTCACCCAGAACTGGAAAGGGCTGTCAGGAGGCAACAGGAGGGGATGGAAGGGGCACATGCTGCCCCTCCTTCTCCATTGCCTTGTCTCCCTTAATTCAGAGAGCCAGGTCAGCAATGAAGCCATGAAGAGCACACAGTCACCCTTCCTTCACTGCCTTGGCTTCTTCAGCAGAGAGAGCCAGGGCACCAAATAAGCCAGGAGGGGTGCGTGCTTGCCCCAGCTCCTCTGATGCCTTGGCTGCCTCAGTGGAGAGAGCAGAGCAGTGGCGGACCTTGGAGGGGTGCACACTCACCTCTCCTTCTCTGCTGCCTTGAATCCCGCAGCAGACAAGCTAGGAGGAGTGTGCACTGCTCCTCCGTCTCTGTTGCCTTGGCTCCCTCAGCTGAGAGAACCACACCAGCAGAGAAGAGGGGAGTGGGCACTGCCAGCAGTGCCAGATACACACACCCTGCAGCGGGAGGAGGGTCCAGCTGGGTGTCTCCCTTCTTCGAAAGTATCACCTGATGCCGTCCACACAGCCCACACCCCAATGACGCCACTGTTTCTAATTATAATTCTTCTTCTGTGGCCAAAGAAAGTTTTTCATAACAAGCTAGCTGCAGTTTTGTAGGACTGAATCTTGTGTAGCTTAAGGATATATTTTGACAGCCATTAACAATAACTGGTGTGGTTGCCAAGGGAAAATTTAAGACATTGTTGTATGTTAATTATATCCTTTGTGTATGGTAATTATGGAGAGCAATCAATCTGTGAAGCCCATGAAAAGTGAATGAAGACAAAGTACACACCAATAGTTTCTCTTTTTGGTGGAAGGGTTTTTTGTTTTTTTGTGGCTTCAAATCATTTCCAACTTATGGTGATCCCAACCTATAGCCACCTTTTCTTGGCATGGTTTGTTCAGAGGGAGGTTTGCCTTTGTTATCCTCTGTTTAAAGCTGTTACTGTAATCTATCTCTAAGCTTCGGGCACCTTCACATCCCTGTGGACAATAAATTGCCTATCATGTTATATACATGTTAAAGTAGAGGCTGGACTGAGGGATCAAAATGATGGAGTAATTCTACTACTTTAGTATTAATTTTTTTATCATTGCTTGATGGACAAATATTTTATCTTATGTATATATTTATTGTCATTAAGTTTTCTATCATAGTTTAAAGGGCATATGCTTAATAATTTGTGTGCTTTTGGCCACAGACTTTTAGTTCATATGCCTTGCCTAAATAGATGTGAAATGATGTGGTTTTTCACTAAATTTGTGTTTGATTATAAATAATATAGTAAGTGCTTGAATGTTTTGAAAAAAACATGTTCATAATTGCCTCAGTGTCCTTGGAAGCTAATGCACCAGCTGCAAACATTTAGAGCACTGGCAGTTTCCCAACACGTTGGATTAGTGCTGGGCATGTCTACAAAGGATTTTAGCTGTAAGCTGCCTTTTTTGTTTTTTAAACACTAAGTAACTTTGGCTATATGGAACTGACTTCCTTCCCTGCTTCACTAGCCTTTCACAATCCAAAATGTGAATTGTTAAAGATTCTTTTTCTGCAAAGAGTCAGAAACTATGCTCTCACTTTCTAGTTTTCAGTATTGTGTGTAATCTCTCCATCGACAACCCTTTAACGGTGGTTCAGTTCAGTTCAGAAAGCAAACTTACACTGAGGCTCATTTACTATATTATCCCCATGGAAAATATACAATGTGCAGCACTTGACAAGTGATAATTTTAAAAAATAGTATAATGCACAGCTAGTTAACAAAACTTCAGTTGCGTATGACGTTTGGTTTTCTGTGTTTTTTGTTTGATTTTTTTTAAATGTAGGTGTTTCAGTAAAACCAGTGGCGGTTTTGGTAACAACACTGTACCTATGATGCCTATCATAGCACCTTATCAGCAGGACAATTTAGAAATGAAACCGTTGAATCATGTTATGGTTGCCATGTGCTTAGCATCCACAGTCCCTGGGTGCAATATTGAGACAGAAGAAGAAGGCAAGGAGAAAGTGGAGCCCCCATCACCTCAGGAGTCTTGTTGCCAGGAAAATGTGAATCCACTTAATACAGACTGTAGAGAAGGTATGCTGGGGTTTGGGGAAGCTGGAAAAACATAGTTGGCTTCCACATGATTGCTGTTTGCTTGCAACCACAACAGCTTAACTTGACCCCATGTAAACCAAAATTAGACTGGGATCAAATACATCAGTGTCTTGTGGTCCTCTATATACACCATGGAAATTGATACTCCTGTGCCTTTTGGGTGCTTTGCTAAATTTTGAACTCCTTTTTTAAAGTGGGTTTCATCCAACACTCTCCTCAAGATTATGTTATGATGACTGATTTATTCTATTGACTGTGTTAATTTATTTAAATCTCTGCCAGGACCACCTTTGGCTGTGATCTTATATGTCAACAACTAAGATTAGTCAGTCTTGGTGCTTAGGCAAAAGAGCTCCAGGAAAGAGCAGGGAGAGGAGAAAAGATGTTGATTCAGTAAATGTCAATCTTGCCTCTCAACCAGTCAGGGCTTGCATAAAGCCTTTCGGAATCTTACATTATCGTTGGAGTTGTAAAAAATAGTACATAAGTGGATGCTAATAGTTGTGTTTTGATTTTCAGATAACAATGCACATTTGGAAACATCCGCTCACATGTTGAGCTGGAGGCCTCTTATTCTTCAGCCTCTTTCTAAAGACTGCAATGAAAAGACAGAAGGGACTTCAAACGGTGTTTCACTGGACAATTTAGGGTGCCTTCAGCATCTCCAAATACAAGAGACCTGAGGATGTGACTGATGTTGCCCACTTAAAAGCCAGTAACTGCACAGCAGAGTCACTGAAAGGGACTGACAACAGGATGTTAATTATAAGAATAGCTATTTATTTTTTTATAATAGTGTCCCATGAATGTATATTTTTAAAAGTCTTAATGCTTTTCATAGTATTTATGCCTTGAGAAATTCCTACTCACTTCCCCCGGGGTAAAACCATTATGATTATCTGAAGTTATATAGTAACTACATGAAAGATATTTAATAAGAGTATTTCCATTGCTGCCATATGATTGAAAAATTAAGTAAATGTACTTATTTGAGTAATTTATATCCAGATTGCTATTATGCTTACATTTTGGGGACATATAAACAGGATGGTGCAGAGCAAACGGAAGCAAAACGGTTCTAAATAATAACAGTTCAAATATTAACAATAATTACTGTTAATTAATATTTGTGAAATCGTTAGCATCTAAATTCTAAACAATCTAAAATGAAGGCATTGAGCATGCAATGGAAGTATCTCAATCTTGCTTATTATGGTAATTGAGTACTTCTCAATAGTTAGAGAGTGAAACCTTTGCCATTCTAGATCCAGGTACAAAGAGAAACAAGGATCATTGGGAGAACCATAGGTAACCCTTACATTTGGAAAGTGGAGGCCCACGACTGTTCTGTACCAGTGCCCCTTGTTGCCATTTGTTTAAGGTGCTGTGCAAAAAGCAGAAGGGAAGTAAAGGAAAATTTGCCTGTGAGATAAGAAAGCTGCCCAAATGGTGTTGGATTGGAAAGGACTTCTTCTCTATAGTTCTCAGTGTCTTTTACTAAGAACTTTTTAATAGATAAACATGTACAGTAAATTTTTTTGGAAGGTTAGAGTTGAACAAAAGGGGTCAAAATAGAAACGATTCAGAATATGTGCAGAGAGTAATCACAAGAATTTTAATATCCTTTTTATCTTGTTGCTTTCAGTGGAGTAATAATCAGAGCTGAGTTTGGAGATGATGCGCATATTGTTCCAACTGTTGGTAATTGCGTCCAGGAATGCATTCTTAGAAAGCAAAGGATGCAGACACATCCTGTGTATAAAATCCTTGCATATTGTTCACCAGAGGTTGGTTGAGAAGTGATGTTGTACCCTGCCTGTTTTGTAAATACACTGGAGCATGACACAATCAACTCTAGATGTTCAGGCATCTGATGAAATAGATTAGTATTTCTTTATGTTAGGTACAACTTTGAAAACTGAATCCTTTTTTCTTGGTCCTTCCCAAGTTTACCATGATTATACTGTATTTTAATACATCATGGAACTTGGAAAGTAGGGACAAAAGCAAGGGTACTGGGATAGAGATGTTGCAAATGGGGTAACAACCCTGCTTCATTGCTTTTCCCATCTCTATCATGTGCTATTAAAGTATGGTGTTAAACGTGCTACTAAGTTATGCAGTAGCTGCATCTGTAGCTTTAAGAAATCTGCCTGTTGACCTCAGAAATAGCTGAGGTTGTGATGTCTGTGTCACAAGGCTAGCTGCATATTTCCCTCCTCTCCCAATTATAAATAAAACTTGTAAAAATTTTCCAGGAATCACAGGCACATAATTTTAAATTTACAGTCGCCCCACGGCAATACGGATGTAATTTCCTAGCTAGCTTGAGCCAGGAATCCGAAACGCCCGATTTGGGGAAGGGGTGGAAGAGTAGAGAAAAGGGCAAAGATGTCGAAAGAGAAATTGAAAGCTTATTCCAAAAGAGAGGAGGAGATGCCCCACAGGTGCAGTGCGTCTGAGTAATGTGTGTGTGAGAGCGTGCTTGTGAGAGCGAGAGAGAGAAATGGGCTTTGTATTTTTATAACTGTTGCAGCAAATGTCAAATACTGTGTATGTATATAGTGTGTGATTATTTTATATAATATATGATGTGATGGATATTATATAGTTTTATAAATAAGGCTTCCCAATGAGACTTTGCTGTGATCTGTGTTACTATGCAAGGACACTTTTTCTGATAGCAAGTTAGTATAAAATTTGACTTACGACTTTAGACTTCAAAGAAGTTATATTTCAGTAATCCTGGAGAGGGGCTTATATTCCTGCAAATTAGTTTGACCAGCTGGTTTGGACATAAAATAGATACCTTTCCTGAAAGCAAGAATATCAGGATACTTTTGATGTAGGAATTCAAGGAATTCTGGCATCACACATCAGTCACAAAGAACGACTTTGTTTCAAGAGAGCCTAAAGTAACCAGGATTTTTAGACTTTGTCTGAGATGTCCCTGTTTGGAGGCTGTGAAAGAGTCCAGTCTGACATATTAGTAGAATCTCATCAAGGGCTGCTTTATTTATATTGTATGACACTGTTTTAAGTGTTCTCTCTTTTATTGTATTTTATTTATAAAAGTTATATATTGCTTTCATGTTACAGGAAGATTCTGTGTTTTCCCTCCGGTCATAGATGCCTATGAATCTTAGAAAGCCTACAGATAATGTTGTTTGTCTGATACAGGCGTTCATTCACTTTCCACCCTCTAGGAAATAGAAAAATGGTCCTGAATATTGTACAATATTATTTCAAGTTCTGTCATTATTGCCTTTACAAAAATTTACTAAATACAATAATGTTGTGGGCCTTTTAAAGGATGCCATGTTACTTTCATTAAATTTAAGGCATCTTGTGCCTAAAGTCCTTAGAATCTCATCTTCCTAATGTTTACCAGCCACTTTGGAAACAGGTCAGCAAGAAGTTAATTGTTCCACTCTCATTTAATCTTAACCATGATTAAATTTCACTTGAATTTTCATGTTTCTCGTGTGCAAAGTTCAGTCAGAATAAAATATTACAACAAAGTAAGCCCTGCATATTTGTCAACAGTTTCACACCTGCCAACATTTCACATTTAGCATTGTTGTTTGGCTTGACGTCATTTCTAACTTATGGCGATTCCTTGGGGTTCCTTGGCAGAATTTGTTCAGAGAGGGGGTTACCTCTGCCTTCTTCTGAGGCTGAGAGACTGTGACCTGCCCAAGGATCCTCCACTGGGTCTCCATAACTGAGCAGGGATTAGAGTCCAGTGTTCAAACTACTACACCACAGTGTTATGTTTTCATAAAATGGAATCACAAATGATGTTAATAGCATACAGTTAAGGGTGCGAAACACTTTTAATTTCAGTACTTTTGCCCAATATCAGTCTATCCTCCTTTTGTTCATAGCTTGGCTTTTGACATCAGACATACTTTTAATCCACACTGCAAAAATAATCCAGTTTGAGACTGCTTTAACTGACCAGGCTCAATGCTATGGAATTCTGGGAACTGTAGTTTCATGAGGCATTTAGCCTACTGTTACAGAGATAGCTCGGGTGCCACAAGAAACTGGGATTCCCTAGCACCGAGCCAGGCCCTTTAATGCAGTCTCAAACTGGATTATTTTTGCAGTGTGTTTTGGACCAAGGATATGGTTAGCTATTGTACAAAACCAAAAGCTCGATTATTTCTGCAGTGTGTTTTGGATCCTTGTTATAGATGCAGCTTGCTGTTTGGTTTAAAGAGTCGCCAACAAAATTACTCTTAATTCTTACACTAAACATCTAAATTTACAAGTGTGCCCTATTGAAATATGTGTGGGGTTTGGTGCCAATGCCTGTATCTTCTTGAGATTCTAACAGATTTTTTGTCTTGAACAACTTTTTAAATTGGACAGCTTTGGAGTCTTAGGTTTCAAGATCTTGTCCTCCAGTCTTTGAAAAGTATCTTTGGCTAAATAAAGTATTGCTGTTTCAGCAACAAGTGTTCTTATATTTGTACTTTGTTTTCAAATAAATAATTTAAAGGTGCATGTCTTTTGTATCATATAGAAAAATATGCTATATTTTCCTTTCAGAGTTGTTATATTCTGTTTTAAATTTGTACATATGTTTAAATGATGTAGTTTTGGGCAGGATTTTTCTTGTGTTTTTAATATTAAAGAAAACGTGCTGCTTTTGTCTAATGTCAGTTGTAATCATTACTACCAGTGGTGCAGTCTTAAGTCTGAGTTGTCCAGTATTAATATATCCTGGTAACAATACCTAGCTTGTTACATTTTTTCTCACACCTTTAAGAGAGATGAGGGGAGAAAGGGAACACATATACATTTCCTTGTTCATTATAACAGACGTGTGTCATAAAATAGAATGACTGGTGGGTATAGCAGTGTTACCCTGGAGTGTAAGCAGTGTTTGCTGGACTTCTTTCACTTCTTTCACTCTTACATGTTGCCAGGGTCCATCAAATACCTTTTTATTTTCCCAGGTCTTTAAACCTTTTATCTGTTTTGCTTGATTTGTGTTCATGCTGTGGTTTTACTCTTTTAAACTTATCTCAATATATCATTGTATGGTCGGGATTTTTGATTAGTTGTAAACCACCTTAAGAATGGCTTAAATTCAGAGTGTCTGCAGAACCACTGAGGCAGTTTACATTGTTTTTATAGATTAATGCGCCTGTAAAAGGACAAAACTGTGTTGCAACATACATTTCCTAAGATCTGATCCTCCCTGCCCCATGATACCATACAAATTTATGGAAGTTACAGGTTCTACACCCAGAACTTGAGGAAAAAATAATAATATAAATATATTAATGTCACATCTATATTCATTAGGAGTGAAGGTGTTGTTGTTTTCCCCACATCTTCAATTTGGTAGCAAGTACTGGAGCTTGTCCAGTGATTCTCTATGGGCTACAATCTCCATTATTTCCTATGGGCAAGTAATCTGTTATGTTTCCCTATGGTCAGGTAAATACTATGTTTCCCAAAGGGCAAGCAATCTCCAATGAATCTCTACAGGCAACAATCTCCATTATTTCCTATGGGCAAGCAATCTCCAATGAATCTCTATGGGCAAGCAATCTCCATTATTGCCTATGGGAAAGCAATCTCCAATGATTCTCTATGGGCAAGCAATCTCCATTATTTCCTATGGGCAAGTAATCTCCAATGATTCTCTATGGGCAAGCCAGGGCATTTGCTTTAAGATGAGTCCTTCCTTCAAAGATAGGCTTCAAAATAGAGGTAGTACCAGAATGGTAAATGGTCTGTTAATAAAATACAAATTCCGGTGTCTGCTACAAAGAAACTGGATGGGCCTGAGTGCCTTAACAATACTATACTGTATACTAGAGTATAAAGACTCTATAGTATTGTTAAGGCACTCAGACCCATCCAGTTACTTATTATCCCAATTACTTTCCACTAATTTCACACCACCTAAGAAAAATATATTTCTATGGCCTCAGTGCATCAAGCTATTTAACTGCATTATCAGTGACACCAACCATTAGAAACGACCTCCTGCACATCCACTTAATAGACAAAATTCTCAGCTCTAGTGTGGTATCAAGGCTGTGTGTACCAACTGAAATTTCTCAACTGCCCTGGTGGCGCAGTGGTTAAATGCCTGTACTGCAGCCATTCACTCGAAACCACAAGGTTGCGAGTTCAAGACCAGCAAAAGGGCCCAAGCTCGACTCAGGCTTGCATCCTTCCGAGGTCGCTAAAATGAGTACCCAGACTGTTGGGGGCAAATTAGCTTACTTGCTAATTAGCTTACTTGCTGTTCACCGCTATGATCTTTGGAATAGCGGTATATAAATAAAACAAATTATTATTATTATTATTTTCTGAAGCCCTGTGAAGATCAAAGTGTCTTCTCAAAGACTTCCAGATATAGTCCAAAAACTGTCCTGTTGCTTTTTACCAAAAGGAAGAAAGGAACCACTTTCTGTCTACAGGAAGGCAGATGGTAGGTTGTTCACAGGCTATTTCTTCATTGTTCCAAGTGTGGTGGGTAACACCAGAGATATATGCTTTGAGATAGCCCTCCACCCAAAGAGGTAGAAACAACAGGGCCAGTGATTTGACAGTTCTTGCCCAATTCAAGATTCAGTGTACATCCTTCTGAGCACTGTATCGCCATATCACTATCCTTCCTTGGAACGCCAGAAAAACTCTCCACAAGTTCTTCTGAACCTGATTCCTAAGGAATCAGATTCCAAGCATTCATGGTGTTGCTGTTACTGTGATTGTAACATTAACTGGAGCATCATCTGCAGTAGGTTCTGGAGCTTGGCCTGGAGCTGAGGCATCTTCCTGGGCTGCTGCAGGATGTTCTGGACCGCTGGTAGCTTCCTCTGGGCTAACCTCTGCAGAAAGACAGGAATGAACATCCAAAGGGTAAAAAGGTCCATATGAGCTGGCAGGGCGATGGCAGCAAATAATGTGTTTGTGGGAGGTATAACTATGCTTGCACAAGCAACTGTGATACATATGCAAAGTGTATTGCAGCACCTTAAAGACTAGGACCAGAATCCTGTTGGGGAATGGTGTGCTTGTAATGGAGTTATATCTGTGGGATTAGAATTATGAAGATGTGCAAGTTGGGGTCAAAACAGACAGCTTTAAAGGAGCAGCTTGACACCACCCCTTTGCTGTTTCAGAAGTGGTTACTCAACAACTGATCTAGGTCTCATTCTTCAGCATTTGGTTGGTAAATATGTAGCCTCATCTGGGGGTGCTCTTTATACAGCTTTCATTGATTTTAAGTCTGCGTTGGATCTAATCTCTAGGGATAAATTATGGAAGAAATTTGAGAGTACCACCACTGATAAAAGGCTGTTAATGCTTATGCGTGGCCTATATGAAAATACTTACCTTAGGGTGAAATGTAATTATTCTTTGTTGGGTTTTTGTACTATTTGCCTTGTTCTCTGTTAAGCAGACAGGCGATTATTTCTAACTACCTGATGAATACCTGATCTCAAGAATACAGTCTCCAGAAAAAACATTTCTGCCCAGAAATCTCCGCTAGCATCCTTGGGGTGCAAGGAGTATGGGTGGGGGGAATTCATTCTTTTTTCCACAAGTGACCAACGCTAGCCAAAGGCTCCTGGACACAGCTTCCATCCCTTCCAGCCACTCACTGGGCAATAGCACATGCCCAGGCGCAATCTGGCTGCCGTTGTGCTCCCAAGAAAGACGGAGCCATCAGTTTGTCAATTCTACTGGACAAGGGTGGAAGCTCTTGATTTTTCTTTGCTGGATGCAGTGAATCAGTAGCCAAAAGGAGGAACTGTGTTCAGTAGCCTCCATGTATCTTTCTGTACTCAACAGCAAAAGGGGTGCATAAGGAGGTATGGGATATCTACTTCTGCAATGCTTTAAAAACACTAGCACTAAAGTAACCAGGAGTTATACCAGCATAAGCCATGTACTAGATTCCTACTTTGATAGCTCAATAATAATGTTTGCCCTGTGTCATATGTTACACTATGAGGACTAGCCTAACCCTTTTGCAAGCAGCCATTTTTGTTAGTTTGCTAATGAATATTCTTCAGGTACCTTTCTAGAGAAAACCTATTTCTTAATGTGATCCCAAATCCACTGATTGAAAAAGGACTGGAATGGTTAAACTTATTCCGCAGTAGTCTGCAATGGCTTCTCTGTTCACACATGTTTGCTACAATTCATGCTACAATTAACTTGCAATGCAAGCTTGCCTTAGGAAAGCCATGTTTGATCCTGGAGCGTGGCTTTGGTGTGGCTTCTGGACTCTTAGGACGCATGCATCATTGAAACACCATACCTCCACTGTGACTCGAAGAAGCTTTATTTTGGCTGTCTGTAACAGGCCTATGATATAGAAGCCCTGTCCCTTATTTCACCTGGGAACGTTACACAAAAGAATAAAACTCTCTGGTGATACTGCTCCTAATAAGACAATTCAGCGAGTAGACAATTGCCACCCTTATTGTTTCTTTCCTAGCAAGATGTGATTAATCCAAAGGCATACCTGCTGATGTTTCTCCAGCTGCTGCAGTGGAAGGTTCTTCAACCTGCCTACCAGCTTCACCTTCCAACCCCATTGCTGTCTCAGCATCTTCTGGAGTGCTGATGTGTTCGCGAGCTTCTGCACCAGCCCTAAATGGAGAGGAGGGGGTAGGAATACATGGGAAGGATGACAAACAAAGGATGCCCAGTCAGAAATATTGCCTCTGTATTCAAGTCTATTTACCACCTCTCATGCACTGCCACATTCAGTGGCCAGATGATGATGATGGATGGCTCTGCTACTCTGGTTTTGGCTTGAATGCTTTTATAAGGACTGTCTTCTCTCCTAACAAGACAAATTGACTCATGCTAGGCACATGAGCTTAAGGTGAAATATGGATTTGAATGTTGTAATTCCATTCTGTGACTCTTTAGAAAGGTTTCTGTGTAAATGTATAAATATATATATATTTGGCGAAGTGGTGGTGGTGAAGTGGTTTGAGTGCTGGACTACAGCAGCCTCTGGAGACCAGGGTTTGAAGCCCTGTTTAGCCATGAAAACCTACTGGGTGGCCTTGGACATGTCACATTCTCTCATCAGAAGAAGGCATGATTCCCACCTTTTTGATAGATTCTAAAGGACATGCCTTCAACTCAACTTCAACTTATGATGACTCTAGGAGAGATTTCGTGGACAAAGTCAGCCCTGGTTAGTACAGTGCGCCCTTACTTTACGTGGGGGATCCATTCCGGACTCCCCCACATAAAGCAAATTCCGCCTATGCTTGAACCCTATTTAAATTAATGGGGTTCGTGCATGCAGCAGCACGTGTGCGCCATGGGTGCGCACCTCATTGTTCCCTATGGGACACGCCACCCCTTCTCCCCGCGTGGCTTTCAGCAAGCTGCGTAAAGCACACCCATGCATGACATGGGTGCACTGTACTTGGATGAGAAACTGTCATGATTCACCAAACCTTCAAAGGCTGGCTGGGAGGGAGCCATCAACTGATAATGCAGGCAGGAGCAGTAAATTACCAGCAGCTAGAAAGCACTGAGAAGAGAGTGTACCTCTGAATCTCACCCATTGTGGCACTCATGTTTTCCCATTGTGCTTCACTATCTTAAGCCCTGCCCACTGATGGAATATGGACATAAACAGGAAAATTATTCCTCTTCCCTTTAATATCTGATGGGAAAAAATATAATATATACCTGGATCTGCTCCAGGTAGAACCAGAATGTCATGCTGTTTTTCCCAGGTAATGAGCTGTCATGGCTGCAGTTCCCAGAATTCCCAGGGCTGTGAGAGTAACTCCCTCCATTTAAAAATGAGATGCTGGGCTCCACCCATCAAGAGCCTTCTTCTTCAGCCCAGAAATTTGCCTAGGCAACAACCGACTTTGTTGCATCTAGTTGCTGCCTCCCATCTCTTGTTCACCAGCAGCCCAAAATACCAGTTCTTCAAGGCCAGCAAAGTACAGGGAGCAGAATATTTGCTTCAATGCACATTGTTCTCCAGGAACCATTTGACTGACTAGTGTGTTGCCTTCCAAGTGCCATTAGACTGCAATCCCATTAGCCCTATTAAGCATTACCAATGAGGATGCACAATGGGAATCACAGTCTCACAATATTAGTTGGGCTACAGGTTGTCCACCCTGGTGCTTATTATCAACAAGAACAAAGGAGAAATACGAAGAGGCAAAGAAAAGAGGCTCTAGATTCTACTTACATTCTGAAGAGCAAGTCGTGTAACCCTGTAGAATAATAAAGCATCGATTTAAATTTACAAACAATTTAGAATGAATATGTTTACATATATAGACATATACAGCATGGAAAATAACTGCTTAGTAGGATTAGTTTTGGAAAATGGTTAAAATGGAAAGCAAACATAGATGGGTATGAACTAGGGATAGTATAGATAATACTATGTTTGAAGATACAATATGTTTGGACATACAATATGCCTTTGATTTTTATGTTACATTAAAACTAATGTCTTGGAAATTAGGTTTCTTTGTTTCTCTGGGAATGCTCTCCCACTGCCCAACTCCATTCTATTCCAATTTCAATACATTTCACAAGCAAGCCATACCACCATGTTATCTCAGCAAGGCAACATGGAATTTTCCCTGGACATGCTGATCTGCCCTTCCTGGATAATCCATGCAGTCCTGGAAAGGATTTCTTGGGATCCTGTAAACTAGTAGGAGGGGAAAGGGAAAATTACCCAACAAAGATCCAGCCACTCACTTGGATTGTTCTCTCGGTTCCGGATGATGTACTGGAAAACCAGAAGGGATGTGACTGTTGCAACAATCATTCCTGCTGCAGCGGCACCAATTACGGCAGGGTAAGCATTAAAAGGAGGGTCAGCTGAGAGAGAAAGAAGGGCGGGAGATGCTGTTAGAGGTCTTCCAGCTTGAATTCAGGATCCAGGATACCTCCAGATGTTATACCTAAATTGCCACTGATCTAGTTGGGATGCCGCCGCCTGGATGCATCCCGTGTCAAAGCCTCGCTCAGTCAGCACTTTTTCGAAGTCGGGGAGCTTCCAAATTCAAAAATTGGCTGGCTGAGTGAGGCTTCGACCCGGGATGCATTTGGGTGGAATCTCTTTTCCTGTAGCTTGCAAATTCAAAATGACTTGCATACACTAGAAAGCTGGGCCAAAGCAAACAAAATGAAATTGAACACGGGGAAATGTAAGGTACTGCACTTAGGGCGGAAAAATGAAATACACAGATATAGGATGGGGGACACCTGGTTGAATGAAACTACATGCGAAAGGGATCTAGGAGTCCAAATAGACCACAAGTTGAACATGAGTCAACAGTGCGATGCGGCAGCTAAAAAGGCCAATGTGATTATAGGCTGCATCAATAGAAGTATAGTGTCTAGAGATCAAAGGAAGTAATAGTGCCACTGTCTGCTTTGGTCAGGCCCCACCTGGAATATTGTGTCCAGTTCTGGGCACCACAATTCAAAAAGGATGTGGAGAAACTGGAGCCATGTGTCCAAAGGAGGGCGATAAATATGGTGAAGGGTCTGGAAACCATGCCCTATGAGGAAAGACTTAGGGAGCTGGGGATGTTTAGCTTGGAGAAGAGACGGTTAAGAGGTGATATGATAGCCCTGTTTAAATACTTGAAGGGATGCCATATTGAGGAGGGAGCAAGCTTGTTTTCTGCTGCAGAGGAAGTACACAAGATAGCCCACTCATTTCTGTAGCTGGAATACCAGCAACCATTTTGAGCATACTTGATGTTTGGTCTCACTAGCGTAGGTGGATAAATTTGTTTATAGGTAAAGAAGTGTTCTGTACTATGCAGTGTGGTTTCTTGTTGTGATGAGCTAACTGCAGTTTTGGGAAAGAAATTTTGATTAAGGCAATAATGTCAAACTTTCCAATTGTTCCCATCTGGTAGGGACAGTCTTGATGAATCTTCTGTCCTCCCACTTTTTCATCTGTTTTTAAAACAGCCCAGTTTCTTTTTCCTTCTCTCACTTTCTCCTTTGCCTTTGATTTACTTCAATTGCTGCAAACTGAGTTCAAAGTGCAAAAGTAGTTTTCACTTAATTAAATCAGGAGGAAAGATTGGAGAGAAGGGGATAAAGTCTTGCCTTTCCTAGTAGGATCAAGCAAAAGCAATCTCCTGCAGCATCTCCTGGCTTGTTTATTCTTCCCGATCAATAGCTTTTGCCATTTTGGCCACATGTGCCTCAAGCTTTCATCTGTGAAATGTTTGCAGATATGTAGCACAGAAGTCAAAGGTGAATCTCTTCACCTCCCACCCAATTCCTCTGCCCTGCACCATTTTGCTTCTCTATCCCCCTCCAGCTCAGGCTAAGGTTATTGTAGGTGTTTTTAAAGGAAAACTGAAAAGGGGAATTTCGCAGCTTTCTCTCGAAAACATGTCAGTTGGCCCTTGAAAAGACAGCCTCTTTGGGGGATACTTTCTCTGTGGAAGGAAACTTTCAATAAGGCTTTACACAAACTCTTTCGTCTCACTCCTCCTGGGGTTCCCATCAATTCTACGGCACATCTGTTTCCAATATCCTTAGTTTTTCTAAGCAAATAATTTGCTTGTTTTTCTTGAGTGTTTTGGTTTGGTTTTGCACCTTCCCAAAGCTGTCCCCGACCTGCACACAAACTTGTTGCAACAGCTGTTGTCCTTATGGAGACAAAAAGGCAGCCATGTTCGCCAAGTTCTCCTGACGGAGTTAAGCCAATGTTGTGCAGAGGGTTGTTCAGAAGGCAAAACTATGGGGCTCTACAAGCAGCTGTCTTCCTGGGTCAAAACCAAAATAGATATCCTTTTTAAAACAGTGCTCTGGAAAAAAATATTGTGTAACAATATAACAATTCATAAATATATCTAGAGTCATGTAAGTTGGGGTAGGAAATTTTTCTCTCTCCAGATGTGTTGAAGTGCAACTCCCAGACGTTTAACCCAGCTGGCACAAAAGCAAGGAATTATGGTGGATGTAGTCTAAAATATCTGCAGGGACAAAGATTTGCCTACACCTGCTCAAGATCAGCACTCAAGAAATCCTGTTTGTTTGTTTGTTTGTTTGTTTGTTTGTTTGTTTTGGAAGGCTTAAAGAAAAACCTCTGAGTCATCAAAGCCACTGAAGAGGCAGGCCAAAGTCTAAAGCAAGTAAATGCTTTTGCAATGGGCCTAGTGGCATCTATTTTACAAGAGTAGAGTACATGTCCCATAAAAAGAGAGAGAGAAAATAGTAATCCACAGCAGGAAGGATTAACCAAACCATGCAATTAGCAATAAAATGGTGCACAGAAATGACAACCGGTTAGATATAATTTGCCCTTGCCAACTTGATCTCCACTTCAAGAGTGCCATGCAGTTGCCTATGCCACCTGGTTTCAAAATACTAAACCCAGCAGTCTCATACAGTATGGTAAGATGTGGGAAAAGGACAACAAGCTGAACCACACTCAAATGCAGAGCTAGAACAGTATCAATGGCACAATGGAATGTGGAGAAAACAAAAGCAGAGACAATAGCGAAAGAAGCAATAGCAGAAACAGGTTCTTTCTTGTCATTCCAATAATGTTTCAGACTCACAAGGATCTTTGTCCCTCTTGCTCTGTTCTCATCCAACCTGACTTTAATAAAATAAACTGTCTAAGAGCAGGAGAGCAGACTATTTCCCATCTCACCCAATACTGTCTACACCGACCATCTAAATTGGACAATAGCCCTGGGATTCAGTGGGCTATTCCATGGCTGGGTAGCATGCCTTGGGATGGGTGTTGCAGCTCTGCATCCAGGCCTTGTCCTCTTTTTGTTTTCACTCAATGTGTGGTGTAGGTGGGGTCTCTCCTTAGACATGCACTGATGGAAGGAAGATTGGAGAACCGCCATACCAAAGAGCATGCCTTATTCAAGACATCATTGCAATAGCCACACAGAAATACAGGGGGATGGGAAACAATGGAGTCAGACATGAAATTTTTCCCTCTTACTTTGTTTTTATCTCAATCAGTATCTCCCAGTATTTCCTGTCCTGGTTTAGAAAGCCATGGCTGGTCCCATGAATTTACTCCTTAATAGAATTGCTGGATTTTTTTTTTTTTAAATACCAATTCATACACTAACATCTCCTGCCAAATCCAAGGGTTTTTAGCTAATCTGGACGATTCTGTGGGAAAGAAACCCAAGCCAGTTCAGACAGTCTAGCCTGTTTTCTGGACTCTTGGAAATGAAACCTACCTACTCTTCTTTACATCCCACTGCCTATCTTGGTTTTCCAGCTACTGGCTGATTCCTCAGCTTCTTAATCTCCAAACCGCTTAGTAGCCCAGCTACTTCTTTGGAGGATTTGAAGCAGAGGCTGGATGACCATCTGTCGGGTGCTTTGATTGTGTATTCCTGCATGGCAGGGGGCTGGACTTGGTAGCCCTTGAGGTCTCTTCAAACTCTATGCTTTTATGATTCTACCAATCACCAGAGCTGCATTGGAAGGTCACAGCAGCCACCAAAATGGCTTCTGTCAGTCGGTGGCAGAATGCTTCCAGCTACCCACTTCACCTGGTGTCTTCACTTCCGAGGGGTGCCCAGTGGTACGGTGGTTGACAGCCAAGATACGGAAGGCATACACCACAGCAGGATCTAATCCTCCCAGCTTCTGGTCACGGATGTCAGGATCAATATCACTAGCTACTGTTTCCCAGAAGCTAGTCAGGTGCTTTTGGGTGGCCTTTTTTGCCTCCCTCCTCTGAACCACAAAGCCAGTCAGGTTCCCTGAGCCTTGGGTTTGCCACTCCAATTCCACCTCTGTGCGGTGACGGGTGTACATCAGCTTGCTAATGGTCACATTAGGTGGAGTGGGATACTCTGCAAAGCAGGCAAAGAATTCCTATGTTATTTCTATTATGAACATTATCAGTATATTATTAACGAATTATCATCATTACCAATTGTCATGACTGGCTAAATGCAATTTCAGCAATATCTTTATTAGGCCAACCAAAAGGTGCAAAATACATTATGGTAGCCTCTAAAGCTCACTTGCTTCTTCATCAGGGAAGGATGCTAAAAATCATACAGACTGCAAAAGCTAATGCAATGTATTTTGCAATTCCAGTTGTATCATGAAGGTTTTCACTGTAATATGAATTTTGAATGTTGTGTTTCGCTGCATGGCCAACCTGGCTACCCCTGAATACAACTAGTTTAATCAACTAGAGTTTAGAGTTGAGTACCTGACAAAATGTCCAACTCATACCCTCCAACTGTCATGATTTGGCAGGGACAATTCCTCATAACTCACAAAACTACAATTCCCAGGATTCCATAGCATTGATCCATTATTTCATCAAGGCATCTGAGGAATCATTTATACCCATGAAAGCTCTTGCTAAAACAGAGCAGTTAGCCTGAAGGCACAACACACACACACATTTATATGGGACTATAGGCCTAACTCCAATACCCCAATTTCCATACCATGAATTGATTCTGTTGAAAACACAGAAATAGAGTTTGGATCGATTATGTTTATTTGCATGTGTCTTTACTTACTCTTAACCTGTAGGCTGACCAAGGCAGAGGCATTGCCCACAGCATTCATGGCAGCACACCGATAAATGCCACTATCCTTCATCCACTCTGTATCCTGCAGGGTCAGGTTGAACCAGGCATTCTCCTTTTGCAGTCTGTATTTCTTAGCATCAGGTCTAATGACCTGGTTCTTGTTGTTGTACCAGAAGACTTCTGAGCCCAAGTAAGCACCTTGGAGGTGACAGGCCAACTGGACCTCATTACCTTCAAAGAGAGACACCTTGGATTTCTCCACCACAAGCTTTGGAGGTTCTGCACAGAAAAACAAAAGCACTTAGGGTTTGTACTGACAAAAAAATTCAGCCTGTGAAAGTAGACTACCATATGTACTCAACTAGAAGTCAACTTCATGTATAAGTTGAGGCAGGTTTTGAGGCCAAGACGATGGATTTTGATATCATTCATGGATAAGTCGAGGGTAAAATTTAAGAATATGTAACAAAGGATCTAATTCTAAAGGATGAAGGAAAGGAAAATAATGCCAAAGAACTTAGAAAATTCTAGCAGGTATAACTGTTCATTTGAAAGACTGGATGGATGAAAGAATGGAGGGGAGATCAGTGCTTCCATGATAGGTTACAATTAAAACTGTGTGAGGAAACCACATCTCTGGGGGAGGAGTATTTGGAGTCAATTGTTGGAAAGAGTCCTTTGCTCTGGAGCAGCTCCAATAGTTAAAATCTCTCCCTTTCCCTGTCCTTGCCAGTCTCCAATCTCCAGGCATGTGGCCTCTGTAAACCACACACCTGCTACACCCCTCGTTGCCCAACAAACAAGGATTGAGAGTCCTTCCTTGCCAGGATGAAGCTTCTCCCTGTTGGAAGATTTTTTGCATTCTCTCTTCCCCTTTAGCGTCTCACTAAATCTGTTTTTGCAGCCCATGACCTCTACAGTCTCTCCTGGCTGCACTTTTGTGGCCACAAGAAAGGGTGAGCTGCCTCTCTTGGAAGGCTCCAGGAGAAACATTTTACGTTTTAAATAGCTCACAATAGCTGCACTATTTAATATTCCTCCTAAAAACCCTGAGAGGATTTGTTTGGGATTTCCCAGGTATGGCTAGGAAAGATTCCTGCCTGAAACCCTGGGAAGTCATTGCTGCCATCAGAGTTTGCAACAGTGGGCTAGAGGGACCAAAGCAGCTTCCTATGTCTCTTTGAACTTATATATAAAAACTATGTCTGGCCACATAGCCCTTCCACGTATGTGCTGATCTGCTTACCCAACCGGATGTGACATTCAGCAGTTTTTGCCTGAAGAGGATGAGCAGCCATGCAGGTGAATTCCTTGCCCCCCCAGAGTGGTGTTAGACTTCATCACAAAGATGTTGTGGAATTGTTTCAACCCACCCAAGACGTGGTCCCTCCAATCTCTCCACCAGAGGGTCACCTGGGGTTCTCCTCCTGCCCAGTCACACGTCAGCATGAGGAATTCATTCTGCTTCGTTGCCATTGCGCTGCACATTGGGCTCCCACCTGGAACCCCTGTGGCACAAACAGAATGTTAGAGGCAGACAGATTGTCTTAAGAACACAGCTAGGTCTCCTTCTATACTATCATTGAATTTGAAGCACCCCATCCTTTCTTCTCTACTACAAGTCTTACCAGTGGAGGCTCCCATGTCAGCGGGATGGTGAATGTACTCTGGGCTTCAAAGAAGCTATCCAACAAGTTGATCACTCTCCCCAAAATAGATTCAGCAACTTTGATAGCTCCTAAGTTTGAACAAAAACCAGAAATTGATGCAATGCCCTATTAACATGGGAGCCCCCATTTACCACTGGTTGCCACTTCTTTTTAAATGAACAGTGACCTTGTGAATTTGACAGTAAGAGCAGAAGATTTTCTGCAAGAACAGGTGAGAGAATTTTTACAGGCGGGATTGTGTTACCTTTGCAATGATCAAACAAGTGAGTTGCAATGAAACAGGGAAGACTTAAAACATCATAACTCACTAACAGTATGCCAGCCTATGTCCATCCCCCCCAAAAAGGGGGTAGAAATTTAGCTAAAGAAAATGGCAATAATGCTGATTTACATGGATGATGAAGTGCAACAATAGGTGACTTACCTGTAACTGTAGTTCTTGGAGTGGTTATCTGTGACCTCACACATGATGGGATTTCTATGTCAGTGCAATGCAGTTTTTCAGAGCTTTCCAAATGGTGTTTTTGGCAGTAATCCTGCCCCCTCCTGTGTAAAAGCTGCCCTTCCTTTCTGGCTCCAGTTCCTAGTCCACTAAAAAGCAGCAGAATGAAGGGGAAAGGAAACCAGCAGGACATAGAGGGGAGGACAGGTGGGACTGTGTGAGGACACAAATGACCATTCAATGAACAACAATGACAGGTATTAGAGATGAATCGGGGATAGAAGGGATGTTAAAAGTTGATCTTCCAAGCCATGAGGTTGAGCATTGGACGGTCCAGATGTCTCGTCCTACCCTGGTCTACCATGAGGAGATCTGGTTAATGCAGAAGGTGCATGAAGGATCCATTGGCGAGATGGAGTGGGGGGGGCAAACCATGACTGCCAAGGCCATTTTCCGTTGTCTTCTGTGAGCATCACAATGACCTTCATGAGCATGGGGAAAGTTGGGAATGCATAAAGAAGAGGTTTGTGCCAGTTGTATAGGTTCCTCCCATCTGGATGGTGGGGGGAGGGAAATTACCCAGCTGTGATTTTTGTACACTTTTTTAAAAATGCACACATTTGGGGGTGCATTTTTTTTATTGTTGCACATATACACTCAATGACTAATTCATATTTCTATGCATTATTATATGCACGTGTGTTTCTATGTGCCCTTTTAAAATGTGTGCATTTCATCAGATGGAATTTTTAAAGTCCAAGAAATATGTAAGTTGCCAGCTGCAGAACACAGCCAGGCTGCACCCATTTGCAGGTGGTGTGGACTAAGGAAATAAGCAGCAACAAGAAATCCAGCAAAGCAAAGAATCCCCTCATTCCTAGTACTCACACACAGTGGTCCTGCAGATGGTGTCCTCTTTCAGTGCTGGGTGGGAAGCAAAGCAAGTATATGAGCTCCCATTGTGAATATCCATGCCTCGGTGGATTTTGGTCACGTTGGAGTAGGTTGCCGTATAGTTTCCTTCTTGTCTGGATTCGATCCACCACAGCTGCACTGGGGGGAATCCCCCCTGCCACAAACAATGTAGAGCAAGGTCTCGGAAATTAGCAGCTGGCAGCGGCATGCAGGTGGGTTTCCCCTTGGGTAGATCTGTGGGGTGGGGGGCAAACATCATATCAACAGCGATGAGGAGTTACTGGCGCCCAAAACATTGTGGTGGATGGCTGCCTGGTAAACCATGACTCTGGACAAAATGCACAATGATGGAAGAAGGGAGTAACCATCTACTGCCCTTGTTTAATTCCCCAGGTGCATGGTTTGACTGCTCTGTTAAATACATTTTTGTATTTGACATACCACTCAAACCATGCATGTATTCATGGTGTGTATATGTGTGCCTTCAAGTCGCCTATCAACTTATGGCAACCCATGAATTTCATAGGGTTTTTTAGGGAAGGAATGCCCAGCAATGGCTTCGCCAGTTCCTTACTCTGAAATATAACCTACAGCACCTGCCATTTGTTGACTGTCTTCCATCAAGAGCTGACCTTGCTTAGCGTCAAACATCATACAAGATGATTCCTTTAGTGTATTTAGACTGATGCCACTATGCTCACTGTGTTGTTAGTAAGACAATAAGAGGGGTGAGAAAACTGCCTGCTCCACATTCTCCTCCATTGATCTCAACCATTTTCCATCCTGAATATAAGGAAAATATATGGATGTTGGCACATTCTTCCAAAGCAAACTGAAATGACATTCTCCCCAACCTCTCTAGCAAATTCAGTGGGTATACCTGTTCTCAGAATGGTGATGACCCTGTCATGTATTCTTGCCATTAAGTATGTGTCTTGAAGTCAAATGTTCTTATGAAAAATGAACTGGAATTCTCACTGATCTTGAGATAGTAAGGAGGAATAATATGTTCCTGTTTTTGGACTGGCACAAACCTGAGCCTGATATAACTGTAACACAGGATGGCAGGGAGGAAGACTCTGGCCAGCAAGACAAGAATACAGTAACCCATTTAGCCAAAACAGTATAATTCACTGCTGATCAATCTGCAGCTTACTTGACCATAGAATCATAGAGCTGGAAGAGTCCACAAGGGCCATCCAGTCCAACCCTCTGCCATACAGGAATACACAATCAAAGCACTCCTAACAGAGTGGTCATCCAACCTCTTTTAAACACATTAAAAGAAGGAGACCCCACCACACTCTGAGAGAGTGTTCCACTGTCAAACATCTCTTTCTGTCAGCAAGTTCTTCCCAATGTTGAGGTGGAATCTCTTTTCCTGCAGTTTGAATCCATTGCTCCGACTGGAATGTAGTAATAGAGGTGTATAACCTTTTTAAGAGAAATACACCAAGCAGGAAAGGTGGAGGAATAGCATTATATGTCAGGGATGGTTACACCTGTGAAGAGATCCAGGATTTAAATCCTGGAAGCCAGGTGGAAAGCATCTGAATGAAACTTAAAGGGGAGGAAAACAACAGGGATGTTATTGTGGGAGTCTACTACAGACCCCAAGTCAGACTGAGGAATTGGATGATGCCTTTCTAGAACAGATGACCACACACTCAGAAAGGAGAGATATAGTAGTTATGGGTGACTTCAACTATCCTAATATTTGCTGGAAGTCAAACTCAGCCTCCATCTCTATGTATGGATGTGAGAGGTGGACAGTGAAGAAGGTGGATAAGAAGAAAATAAACTCAATTGAGATGTGGTGCTGGAGAAGAGTGCTGAGGATGAAATACAGAAGACAGAAAGAAAGCAAGTTATGGCAATACATGCTGAAGCCTCAGGGCCAAACAAAGGCAGAAGAAACTACTTACAGTAGACGGTCAGGATGATGGCAGTCTGAGTTCGTGTGTTCAAATGTAAGTTCTGGGCCAAGCAAGTGTAGATGCCTGTTTGGGTTCGTGAGATCCTGGCGATCACGTACTTCTGGCCTGAGTAGACTTGCGAACTGTTGTAGAACCAAATGTAATGACTGGGTGGATTAGAAGGAGCCAGGCAGGTCATGACCACTTCTTCCTGTTCATTGGCTAAGAAGCCATGTTGGTTTACAGCAAATGGCTCCACGGTGATCACTGGTTCATCCGGTCCATCTACCAGACAGATCAGGAATTGCTTAGTAGTGTGACCAATGCAGGAAGGATGAACCCCCCAGAAGGCTAGGCTTTTAACAGCCTACAACACATCACTAATACTAGCTTATGTCTGTTTTAAACTAATGGCATCTTTTAGAGAATTATAGTAGTTGTAGTTTGTTGGGAAAACTAAGTTATCAAGCCCAGTATCTCCCAGAGAAGAGTCACTATTAAATTACTTTAAGTTGGTGGAGAAGATATAAGCTGATTGTTTCCATGGCACTATTCCTATGCATTGACAAAATGGGTCACATTGCCATCCATTTACTTTAGTAGTATCATGTTTTTGAAATTCATTGCCTCCTTACTCCTCTTTACACACACACACGCACACACACTTGTGAAAATATTGTTCATGGCAATTCTCTATCACCCCTTCTTCTTTTTCCTCATTTGTTTTCTTTCTATTATGAGATTTAGATTTATCCCTTCCTCTACTGGTTTCCCCAGTCTTGATCAAAATTGTTATGTGTCTCATATGTTTTTCATTGTAGAACAAAAAAACAACTTTGGAAGCATAGCTTAGGTCAGGAAAATAGGTGGAAGGAAAAGGGTTAATCAGAGCTTGGAAGGAGCAAATCGCAAATATTTGCTAGCACCTTGTTGGTGAGTTATAATGGCATAATTCACCAACATACACAATCATAAGTCATAAGATGTGGGATACAAATAAATATTGTGTGTGTGTGTGTGTGTGTGTGTGTGTGTGTGTGTGTGTGTCCCAATGTCTCCTGAATTTCAGACAATGATATTCTCAAAGGATTGACTGGTGATATTGTGACATTACTTCTAAAACATTGGCTTTGGAAGGTCATGTGGGGGATTTGGGGCCTTTTTCCTTCCTTCCTTCCTTCCTTCCTTCCTTCCTTCCTTCCTTCCTTCTGCTTGCTTGTCGTAAAAATAACAATTAACACATTAACTTAAAGTAATTAATATCTAACGTGCTACTTTCATTTTCCAAAAAGGTTCCACAATCTGAGTTAAAGATTTATCTCCCAATAATGCTGCTCTGATCCAGTTCAGGAAGGTCCAGGACTGGTTTTAAGATAACATAAAAATACTAGAATCTTTCACTCAGTCTCCTGTCTGAGCCGTCCGATTCAATAAGGCATTAAAATGTCTTAATTATTTGCACTTTGCCAGATTAACATCTGGCAGCAGGGCACACAGGAAGCTTCCCCAAAACAGAAAAGACACAATATTTGGTCCTGGTACCCTGTTACTTACAGATCACATCAAGGTACATCCGGTCGCTAGTTTGGCTATTAACTTCATTGTGGGCTGTGCAGGTGTACCATCCCATGTGAGTCCTGTTAGTAGACGTGAGGTTCAACAGACCGCCTGCCGCTTCTATGATGGCTATCATGCCATCCCGATTAGTGTAGTGCTGCCAGGAATACTCAACCGGAAGTGTGCCCTCTTTCACTTTGCATGTCATCACTACAGGCATGCCTTCCACAGGAGCTGAATCATTCATCTGTAGGAAGGGCTTTGAAACAGGGACTGAGAAAAACCAAACATAGATCTAAGGTCATACTGTTGCCTTATCCAGGCATCTGCAGAATCTAAGCCAGAGACGAGCAAACTTCTAATTTGTGAGTTGTGCTAGAACACCAAAATCCACCCAGTTGGAGCTCAGTGCAAAATGGAAGCTCAGCATGATGGAGGAATAATTAAGACTTAAGGTACTTACTAGGCTCACATTGGCCCTTTACAGACTGGTGAAAACCGCCGGCTTGTGAGTGGGGTGAGGACTGAGCATTGCTTTGCCCACATTGAACTAGGATACTGGCTGACCTGGGTTCGAAATTCTGGCCATGGAAACCCACTGGGTGACATTGGGCAAATAACACTCTCTCATCCTCAGAAGATTGCAATGGGAAACCCTCTCTGAAGAAAGTTAAATCAACTTAGGTTTGATATGAAAGTATTACATATACTGTATATACTCATGGAGGGGCACACATTTCATATATACAGTTCAGATCGAGATGAAGCTGCGTACCAGTCAGAGTGGACCTCAAAGTATATCTGCATTTGTTAAAGGTTATATTGTTCATTATGACTGGTAAGTATCAGAAAAGATCATTTTAGGCAACATGTTCATTTTTATTACTGAGATTCTACTCATCAGTGACAACTTCAGTTTACTCCATCTTTGCAAACTCTTCCTTTATTTCATTCCAGGTCAAACGTTTTTCCTCTTAGAGTCACTGTGCTTCTTGGAGTCGCCACAAAAGCCCCATATGGAAAATTCAAGAAGGCTCTCAGACGAAATCTCTGGTCTATGTATTATAAGGGGATGGAGGAGAGAATGATCCATGTGATTCTGCTCTCTAATATTTTGGCAGACTGCAGCGCTTTAATGTTGCTTGGCCACATGTATCCCAGATTTTGTGTGTGAAATACAGATTAGAGCTTCAGAATATGAGGTCCCCAAAATACACTTTGCTTTAACTAAGGGTCAAGTTTTACATAATTATTACAATAATATGTTCGTAACAAAGGCCTCTGAAGCTTGATACAGCTTAAGACCTTAGTGTGGCTTCATTTAATCTGATCTTCACGTGTCAGGCCCTCCATCTGACTTACCCAAAACAATGAGCTCAATATAGAAATAAGCCACCTTGATTTCCCCTTCTTCTTCATACATTGCTTGGCACATGAATTGCCCTTCTGCTGCCTTTTGTAGGTTCTCTATTTCCAGTGTGCTGTTCCTCAAAGTCACATCCCCTAGAACAGCAGAGGACTTCTCCACCTTGGAATCTATGCCATTGCTGATGGCAACAGCCCTGGGAATGAATGAGCCCAGCCTGGTGAAGCTCCAGAAGACAATTATGGGTGAGACCACATCCCCACAGGTCAGCAGGACTGAGTGGTCGCGTACCCCTGTGACCACTTGCTCATCGTATTTTGCATCTTCCAAAGGGAGCAGCTGACCTGGAAGAAAAGCAGACTGCTTCAATTACCATGGCTCATTTGGCAAGGAGAAAATGTTCATAGAATCATAGAGTTGGAAGAGACCCCAAAAAGGGCCCTGATCCAGTCCAACCCCATTCTGCCATGCAGCAAATCACAATCAAAGCATCCCCATTGACAGATGACCATCCAGCCTCTGTTTAAAGACCTCCAAAGAACAAGACTCCACTACACTCCAAGGAAGAGTGTTCCACTGTCAAACAGCCATGAGCCTTTTTACTTTACTATAGGGCTATGATTCCACTTTTACTATCATGATTCTGCCCTATGGAATATGGCAGCTTAGGGAGAGTTATTTGGGATTCTCAGCCAGTGAGCAATAGTACCAAACTACAAACAGGATGTGCTATGGCAGTTAAAGTGGAATCAGATGCTATAACAATGTAATATGAATGGGCCCATGTCTTTTCATTATATGGTTTGGGTCCAGGTTACCTACAGGATTGCCTGTTTATAATCCACCCAAAACACTCAGGTCCTCTGGCAGATATTTACTGCCGTCAGCCAGGACTAGATTGGCAACTGTCAGCCAGAGGACTTTTTCTTCAGATGCCCCTAGACTTTGGAATGATCTGCCGGAAGAGATTTGACAGCTGAATACACTGTTCACACTTAAAGAAGCAGTAAAGACCATTCTTCTTCGTGGTCTCTTATTCAGATGATTTTTAAATTGTGGTTTTAAATGATGAATTGTAAATGTAGATTGCTTTAATATGTGTACACCTTATTTGTCCTTTTAATTGATGTCTGTTTTAATATCTTATTAACTGATGCTTGTCTGTTAATTGCTGTTGTTCGCGGCCTCAATTCGAGGGGAAAGGTGGATAAGAAATAATTGTTGTTGTTGTTATATACACATCTATAGATATTAGATATAGACATCAGAGATATGAAAGATGGGAATGTGAAATTCTGCTTAATTTCACCAAATCCTACCAGCATTTATATTGGACTGCAAGACTGAGGAGGGGTCCTCTGTATTGAAATGTGCTTGTATTTAAAATCTTAATTCACTCATTTATTTATGCATTTTATCCAATTTCCCTCCACTGATTTAAGTATGTTTGTGGTATTTGTTTCAATGGGACAGATTTTTAGTTGATTTAATTTTAAAATCTGCATACTGTTTTGTGTACAGTTGATTTCTTCAAAATGCCCTGTAAGCTTCATGGAGGCATGCATGTTCAAGGAGAAGCATGCTTCTCCTCACGATGCATTTTAGGAAGTATGAAAAAGCTAAATTCATGGAGACTATCAAATCTAACAAAGATCTTTTTCATCCCTGATGTTCTCATGCAAAAACACTCACACACTTTTTGTCTTACATCTAGTCTGGCGAGACTGCTTGCATGTTACTCACCATAAGCCACCGTAGGGAGGATGTAGATGATTTTTAGCAGACTCTTAAAGTGTATGTTCCTTGCCAATCCATAATCCATTGCTCCATGTCACTGCATGAGAAAGAAACCAGAATCCAGGTGCTGTGCTGTTAGCCCCTTCCAGACTGACACATCTCTCCACACAAGAGCTTATGCCTGTGTGCAATTTTTCCACTTCCTGCTTCTTCTGCAGACCTCCTTAACGTCTGTGAAATGGAAGACAGATCTCCCTTTATCTCTTCTTTCACTCTCTCATCCATCAAAACACAGCCCTCATCAGTTTCATGTTACTCTGAATCACCTCCAATTAATCTTCAATTATTCATTTCTTAACCTCATTTCCTCAATCTATTATGCAGGAGCTTCTTCTAAAGGAAGGGCAGAAACACGAGTCCACTTTCTTTGGTTTTAGCATCTTGGGCTGGTGGTCTTTCTGGTGGAAGCTAAGGATCAATCCACAAGAAAAGCTTGAAGTCTTGAGTTTCAAATCAGGGAGTCAAATATATTTGAACATTGTTTTCTGATAGTAAAATCTTCCATTTTTATCTGGGGTAACAATGAAGGCACATTACCTAGGATGGGTCCAGTTCATGAATCACCCCACCTGAAGATCCAATTCACTCCAGAAGTTTGTTTATATTTCTGATGTACATATTTGATCCACAAAGGCTATATCTTTCAGCCTCTGCCCCATGTATGTAAGGTAGGAGCTTGCATTTGCCACTGGCTATCAAAGAATCTGGCTATCAAATTTCTCTGTTGTTTGCCATCAATTGGTACATTTTTTTAAAGACCATCATTTTCCAGGATTTGAATAAACTTAGAAGCATAGAATCAAAGAGTTGGAAGAGACCACAATTCCCTGCGATGCTGGAACATGTAATCAAACATTCCTGATAGATGGCCATACAGACTCTGTTTAAAAACCTCCAGAGAAGGAGACTCTGTGGCAGTATGTTCCACTGTAGAACAGCTCTTACTGTCGGGAGGTTCTTCCTAACACTGAGATGAAATCTCTTTTCCTGATGCTTGACCCCATTGCTCTGTGTCCTAGTTTCCGGAGCAGCAGAAAACAAGCTTGCTTCATCCTCAATATGACATCCCTTCAAATATTTAAACAGGGCTATCATGTCACGTCTTAACCCTCTTTTCCCAAGCTAAACACACCCAACTCCCTAAGTTACTCCTCACAGGACATGGTTTCCAGACTTTTGATTCCTCTCCTGTGGACATACTCCAGGTTGTCAGTTTTCCCAGTAGATAAGGGCCCCACATCCTGTAGTTCGGGCTGTGCTCCCCCATTTGCTCCAGATAGGCAGGCAGGATAGGCAGTGCCATATGTACTGAAATTGGACACATCACAGGTGAGAACCAATGCCCTTATCATTCTTGAGTTGTGGAGCCTAGAACTAGATGTGGTATCCCAGGTGGGGCCTGACCAAAGCAGAATAGAGTGGTACTATTACTTCCCTTGATCTAGACACTGTACTCCTATTGATGCAACCCAGAATTGCACTGGCTTCCTTAGCTACCAAATCTCACATTGCTGATTCATGTTCAGCCTGTGGCCCACTAAGACTCCTAGATCACTTTCTCATGTACTGTTTAACATTATAGAAGATTATACTGAAGGAGTGTATTAGGCTAATAACCATGTGGCGCTGTGTCACTTCGATGTGCCACAGAACACTAAGGCCCTAAAACAGGGACAGATAAGGAGTGGCCCTCCAGATGTAGCTCCCAGCATTCGTCATCCTGGGCTATGCTGGGCCAGGACTGATGAGCATTGCAAACCAATGATATCTGGAGGGTTGTGCCTTGTCTCTCCCTGCCCTAAACTGTAGCTTATTTGTGTGTAAATACAGCACTGGAGGCTCTATTAAAACCATTAAAACCAGAGTACATAACCCGCCCCCCCCCCGCCCCCCAGCTGCTCTGGACTAATAAGATGGAAATGCTGAGAAAACTTCTGAGTGCCCAAGAAAATGGGCAAAACTACATGAGATAACATGTGACGTAAAGGCTCATATGTTTAGTCCCAGGCTGTTTGGAGAGTTTAATTAGTGTAGGCTACGCTGCACAGAGGCGTGAGTGTTTGGATGGAAACTTCCAGCAGTTGCTTTTCTGAGGAAGGAGGGTGAGGACTGTTTATATTGGAGGAACAGTCCACGTTGCAGTCATTCCAAGCTAATTTAAACTTGTCTGGCTGGAGTTTGGGGTAACTTAACCTGTTTGGATGGACCTCATATTCCATTAGCTTGCCTGTCCTCCCACGTCTTTCTGCCTCCAGCAGTCCTTTTTACCCTCGTGTCTGTATAATTTTCCATATGTTGCTTCCAAAGTGCAAGGTTTCACTCACCTCTTTCTTCTTTCTTCATACCAAAAGGAGAATTCTAGCAGCTTCACAACTCCATTTTCCTTTCTGTTTTTTAGTATCACGTAGGAAGCCTTGTCAGGATTTCAGAAATCTATTTACCTGTCTGTTATTGTTGTGTGCCTCCAAGTCATTTCAGACCTACGGTGACTCTAAATTGAAGCTATCATGGGGTTTTCTTGGCAAATTTCTTCAGAGAGGATTTGCCATTGCCATCCTCTGAGGCTGAGAGAGTGTAACTAGCCCAAGGCCACCCACTGGGTTTCTATGGCTGAGCCAAAATTCGAACCTCAGTCTCCAGAGTCATATGAGATTATCGGATGGGGGAAAATCAGGGAAGAAAAGGGCATACTCCCAGCAAAGTGGTGCAATTGTGCTGAAGATCTTCAGATACATGCACTTATCCAGGATTCAACCCATGAAGATCCAGGAATGCTCCACAACAAACCATTCCTAGGACTTCCTCATGAATGGTTTGTTGCTAGAGCATTCCTGGATCATCATGGGTTAAGTCCTGGATAAGCGCAATGTGTCTGAAAATCTTGTATGACTTTGCCAGGAATATGCCTTTCATTCCTAGCTTGCCACCCCCCCCCCATCTGATGATAATCATAGTCCACCCCTCAAACCAATACACCACGCTGGCTTTCCATCTACTTACCTACCTCCAGGAAATTCAGACATGACAGTTAGCACATTACCACATGGTTGCCGCTCTCAAAGCAGTCACATCAGTATATATCATATATCTTCACAATTGTGCAACTGGGGTTCTTGCTGCCATCATGCCATCTTCCAGCCTCCCCTTTAAACCCACCTCCCTGCCCTGTGCCCTATGCAGCTTTTAAGTTATTTTATTTTTATTTTAACTTTTCCACACAATTCCAGAGCTCTGCTACTACAACTGAAGTTTATTTAAAAAAAGAAATAGGGGGGGGGGAAAGCATGGAATCAGCTTGTTTAGGAATAGCAAGAAGGAGGGGGAATAGACGGAGAGGAGAAGACACTGACATGTTGACAATATCTGCCAATATTGCAAATGTCCTAGCAGTGACATTTTGCACCTGAGGACTAGCATGATTTGGAGGTTATTGATGGGTTTCCCCTTTCAATGAAAAGGGATGCCCTAAACTCACTTGTGATACACAGCAGCTATGGGTGCAAAGGCGCAGTCCTAAAGAATCCTGGAGTGTGTAGTTTGGGGAGGGACTTAAAATTCTCTTGTGCATTAAACAGCATTAAAGCTCTCTGGGCCCCTCACAAACCTACACATCACAAGATTCCATAGCATGAAGCCATAATAATTAAAGTGACATCAAACTGCTATAGTTGTGTAGTGTAGATATACTCTAAAGCAATAATAACACATACTTTATCACACAGAAAAGACTCTGCCACCCTATGAAAGGTATCTTATTTCTCAAGAACATGGTTCTAAATGCCATATCAAAATAGACATATTGTCTCTGAGCAAGACAAATAAAAGAGAAATCATGCTGGGTCCTCTTTTCGCCCAACCCTGAGCTCCATGCCAGCATGGTTCATGATGAAACAAGGGACTATGTAGTGGCAAGCACATGGCATAAGATTATCTCATAAGGCACGTGTTTTCATTTCAGTTTCATTTAAGCACAGGTCACACCGTGTTTTTCAGCTCAAAGACTCCTTGAACACATCAAAATCAGTTCCTGTTATGAGAAGGGACAAGCTGAGGCAGTTACCTTGAGCAACAGATTTGGCAGCAATGAGGGAGAGTGGAGTATGTCAGACAGAATGTAATCCATGTCACACACTTCACAAGTCTTCATTGTTGCCACACTTTGGAATGGTTAGGGTCTTTACAACAGTTCCCATTTATATTTCTGTACCAGTCAGCATACAGGTTTGGCAAGGTGAAAATGGAAGAGGGTTCCTGTACTTCTAATGGTTGTATAGAGAAGGGAATTTCAGTGGGTTTTGTTTGTCTGTTCACTGGGTAATAAGCAGCAGCAGCTAAAATTCCCTCTTCTACACAGCCATTAAAGTTATAGGAGCCCTCTCCAGTTTTGAGTCTAGCAAACCTAGTCACCAGTGACCTCGAGACTGTATGAAGGAAACTCACTCAGGGCCAAAATGGACATTCTCTAGTTGTGAGGTTTACATCTATACCTGGGTTCTTTAAAAAAAAATTAATACTCTACAATGATGCAGCGATGAAAGAACTAGGCAAGACCCTAAAGATTAAACATAGACAACTGAGCACTGACGTTAGAATTGTCCAAGCCACTGTATTCCCCAGCATCATCTACGGATATGAGAGCTGGGCACTGAACAAAGTGGATAAGAAGAAAACCAATTCATCTGAGATATGATGCTGGGGAAGAGTGTTGAGGATACCATGGACAACCAAAAAGACAAACAACAGAACAGATCAAGGCTGAAATATCCCAGGAAGCCAAGATGATCAAATGGAGGCTGTTGTACTTCAGCCCCACTATGAGAAGGCATGACTCATTAAGAAAAGATGTGTGCTAGGGGAAATTCAGGGAAAGGTAGAAGGCAGGACAAAGAGAGGAAGACCGCACGCTAGCTGGATAGACTCAATTACGGAGATCACAGATCTGAATTTGCAGGGCCTAAGCAGAGCAGTGGAGGACAGAGGTTCTTGGAAAGGTTTCATCAACAGGTTGCCATGTATCGGAGTTGACTCGGGGGGCAGTTAGCAACCACAAGTTAGTCCAACGCTTTCTGAAGAGCCAAACATTTCCCATTCTAGGGTTAAACCTTCCCTGCCCTGAACCACAATCCTACTGAAAATCAATCATTCTCTCCTCCTGCCCCTTTCAAGGCATGTGCAGATGGAGCAAATTTGTCAGGGGGCTGTGTTGTTCATTGCTATAGTTCTTGGGGTTATTATTTTTCTGTTATCCCAAACTGTACCCTCACGTGGGTTTCTTTTGAAATCTTTTAATACTGAGACATATTGGAACAATATGTCTCCTATTCTTCTCCTGTTCTTTTATTATATCTATTGAGTGCTAATCAGCATAGTGCAGTATGTGGTTTGAGCATTGGACTACAACTGGAGACCAGGACTTGAATCCCTGCATGGAAGTACACTAGGCAAGTCTCAGCCTCAGAGGGAAGCAAAGGCAAACCCCCTCTGAAAAAATCTTGCCAAGAAAACCCTGTGAAAGGTTTGACAGAAATGACTAGAAGGCACACAACAACAAAAACTTTTAAATTTCTCTGTGCTAAAATTCATTTTGTTAGCTTTGGCTCAGCTTTCTATTCTACTAATCTTGAATTTTGATCCTCTCCTCTGGGATATTAGCTGCTACTCCTAATTTGGTGTCATCTGCAAATTTGATAAGCATGCCTCCTATTCCTTCATCCAAGCCATTGATAAAGATGTTGAATAGCACTGGGCCTAGGACACATCCCTGAAGGACTAAGATCTGCATGCCACACAACCTCTATTGTAAATATCTATATGGGTCTGCTGCCTCAGATTTCATCCCATCTCCAGAATTTAAGATTCAATTACCAGTCCAGCTAGCTTCTCTACATAGAATAATGACTAGACCCCATCTTTTCTGTTTCTTCAGGCAGCAAAAAGTCTTAAACTGGCTCTACAGTGATGTTAAACTTGCTCAATTTCATCTTGCCTTTCCACTGAATATGATCCTAGATGGTCCTGAGGTTAGTGCCCCAGCTGGTCTTAAGGTAAGTTCCCCAGTTGGGGTGAAAGGATTACTGGAATGGAATCAAAATGTTCTAAATCTTGGATCCTGAAATGTTGTTGGACCAAAGGTCCTAGTTAGCAAGGTCATAGGTAAGGGATTCTGGGAGGTGTCGTCTAACATCAGGATGCCCACACTTTTAAAGAACAACCAATGCACCATGATCTCAGTGTAGTATACTATGTTTCTTTTGGCATCTCCATGTGTTACCCCCCCTTTGAATATGTGATACATCAGGCAGAAGCTCTCTGCCACAGGAAGACTGTCCTTGGTTTGGGATGAAGTGTGGCATTAACTCCAGAGTTTGGATGGAGAGTGGGACAGAATCATTCTACTCTCTCAGCAAACCAAGCAGACATCTTGGGTGGAAGGACGTGATTCACATGTTACTCTGTGTCTTGGTCTGTTGAATGGCAAGGCCTCAAGGCGGGAGGATATGCAGAAGGATTTGTGTGTCTATTTAATTAGCAATCCATTGTCTGCGTAGAAACCCCTAGACCCTGAGTGATGTCTATTTGCATGTGTTGAGTTTTGATTTTGGTGTTTTTTAGGACTGGTAGCCAAACTTTGTATATTTTCAGGGTTTCGTCTTTCCTGTTGCAGATGTTTGTGGATTTCAATGGCCTATGTGGGCTCAAGACTCAACACATGCAAATGAACATCACCCAGGGTCAAGGGGTTTCCCTGCAGACAGTGGATTGCTATGTGAAGTCGAAGGCTTTCATGGCCAGCATCCATAGTTTTTTGTGAGTTTTTCGGGCTATGTGGCCATGTTCTAGAAAATGGCCACATAGCCCAAAAAACCTACAAAAAACAATGGATTGCTAGTTAAAAAGATATTCATATCCTCCTGCATATGCTCCCACCTTGAAGCCTTGCCATTTAACAACAGACCAACATACAGATTAACATGTAAATCACTTCCTCCCAACCAAGAGTCACACAGTATATATACTCCACTCATTTCCATGCCAGCAATCTCTGAAGATGCCAGCCACAGATGCAGGTGAAACACCAGGAATAAATTCTTCCAAAACATGGCCACATAGCTCGAAAAACCACAAGAAAACTATGGATGCCAGCTGTGAAAGCCTTTGACTTCATCAAACAGACATCCTTCCTTTCAACCCAGGCATCATTCATTGCTACCATGTGGGGTTGCCTAGGATGCTGAAATAAGCTTCTCTCACACCCAAACAATTCACCATCTGGAAGCACCCTCCTATTACAACATCTGGATTTGGCACTGCCAGGGGTTTTCTGAGGGAGGCATGCTGTGGTGTTCGAGGCTCCCAGAGGAGGACTGTCAAAACCGCTCCCTGCTCTCTCAGAGGATTTCTTGCTCTGTAAACTCTTGAGCTACTTAAGCTTTTCCACTTCTGCAGCAGCAGAAAATGGGCCGTTTGCAAAGAGTTGTGTTTGCACTGTGTGTTTTTTGTGAGATAGACAGAACTGAAACAGAATTTTTCAAAAAGAAAGAAAGCAGCCAGGAGTCTAGATGAAGAGAGAGTAGGGAGAATCTAGAGAGAGAGAGAGAGAGAAGAAAATTTAAGAGAAGGGCCTTCTCCAAGCAATGCGCAAATTAATGTTTACCATGAGTGGCAAACAGATTCCAGCAACTCCACAATGTCTCTCTTTCCAGGGAGGAGGCACGTCACTCCCCAAGGGACAGATACTATGACTACGCATGGTACAGACCACACACAGCGAGCACAGAAAAACACAGAATTATCAGCTTTCCTCCAGTTACACAGCCAAGCCTGGGCTGATTCTTGCATTGAAGTGGTCCCTTGCACTGAGATTTCCTGAATGAGAAAAAATAATTTTTTAGAGCAATGGATGGGGGAGGTTGGAGGCCGAAGGGGTGGGTTTGTTGCTATTGATTTTTGTTGTTAAGCGTTTGGGTTTTTTATGGCCATGAAAATCCCTCACTCTGAAAGACTGGCTCCTAAATCCACTGCTCTGACCAAACCTGGGAATCTCATTAGGTTTCCCCCTCTCCCCTGCTGCTGCTGTTACTATAGTTTGGCATAAGAATTCGACCCAGAGGCAAACAGCAGACATTTTAAACCTGGTCATATGTGGTTTCAGACAGACCCTTCTCCATTGTCCAAGCAAAAGAAACTTGCCTCCGTTAATCAATCAAAGAATTAATTATCTTTTTTCTCACCCTTCCTCCTTGGTGCTAGCACAGAATGATTGTTTGCTTTGTTTCCAGTTAGGAACATCGGTTTGCTTTGCAGGAACATCTAGGAATGTGCTTCCTTTGTAGAAGCAGCTGGTAAAGAGTTGGGTTTGCTTTGCAGAAAGAGTTTGCTGCAGCCAGGAAAAAACTGCCTGATTGTCAGCTTTACATAGCCAGTCTCAGCTGCAAATAGTATGTTGTCTTCCCTAAAACTCATCTCAGAAAGCTGCAGGCAAATAGTTCCTGTTACTAGGGATGTGAGACAAGGGAGGGGGAATACAGACCGGCACTTTGTGCCAGCCTGTGGGCAAAGTCATGGCGTAGCGTCCACACACTCAATGCCGTGACTTTGCTCCCATCGTGCCATGACACCATGTGCCCATTTACACGGCACGTGGCATCATGGCACGACTCTACAGCAGTGCCCAAAAGGCCACTCCTGTGGCCACATCATGCCACCCTGTTGTGGCTATGACGCCCCTTCCAGGGATAGAAAAATATGCCCCTTTTCAGGGCTTCTTTTTGCTCCCACAGTGTTGAACAAATTAAGGACAAAAAGGGGTGGCATCCAGCCGCCCGCCTTTATAGCCCTGGAATCTCACTGTTAAATTCAGATCAGCATTCCAACCTACTGTGGTACTACCTAATAAGGGCTGGTTATAGAGAGTGTATGGCTCTCTTGCCCAACACTTCTTCTGCTACTAGTCTCATTTTTGTGCACAATTCTAGTTATGATCTACAAAGCCCCTTAGAACAAACTGGAGCTTAATCCAGACAAGATATAGGTGCTTCTGGTCAGTCTAAAAGCAGATCGGGGGACAAGGATTACTTCTTTGACCCAAAGACAAAGGTTTGCAGCTCAGATGTATTCCTGGATTCAAGCCTGAGGCTGGAAACTTGGGTTTCTGCAGGAGTGCATTTGTATAATAAAATGTGATTGATTGATTTGATTCATATCCATCTTTCTCCCAAAATGGGATTCAGGGCAGCTAAAATTTGCATGAAAGCTGCACCCATTCCTTGAGATTCTTATGTGGGCACAGTGGTGCATACTTTAGTTACATCCCATTTGGACTACAGTAATGTACCCAACATGAGATTGACTTTGAAGAGTGTTCAGAAACATCACCTGGTCCAAAGTGTTGCAGCGAGGCTACTGACTGAGGCTAGTTATGCTGTTGTTGTGTTCCTACAAGTCATTTCTGAATTATGGAGACCATTAGGCAAACCTATCCTGGGGTTTTCTTCATATACATAATTTTTTCAGAGGGGATTTGCCCTTGCCTTCCTCTGAGGCTGGGAGAGTGTGACTTGGCCAGGGTCACCCAGTGAGTTTCCATGGCCAAGTGGGGATTTGAACTTTAGTCTCCCATTCTCTTAGTCCAATACTCAAACCACTACACCAGAGTGGCTCTTGACATTAGTGATAGGGAACCTACAGAAGAAGCTCTTCTCTTGGCTCCACCATCCTCTCAAGTACATATGGTGGGATATATGGCAGAAGACTTTCTCAGTGCTAGCTCTAGGCTGTGCAGCTCCCTTCCTAGAAAAATTAGACTGACACAGTCCATGGTATGTAAAAGCGGATAAATAATTTTTTGTAACAAGCCTTTCAGAACTACTCCAGAAAGGCAGGTATTAATAATGTGATGTATTGTTCATATTTTTTTCATTTGCTATGGATATGCTTTTAAATGGCTTTTAATGTTATTAAACATTCAGTTATATTTTAAGTGTTGTCTTTCAACAACAGGATATAGTTGCAGGACTGTACTCTTCCATACAAACTGTCCAGGCTCTGAGATACCTGGAAGAGGCCCTTTTCTCAGTCCTGCCACTTTCCACAGGTGCATCTGGAGGGAATGAGAGAGGGTCTTCTTCATGAATGCTCCTAGGCTCTGAAAAGTCCTGATCTTTCAGTCCTGTGAGCCATGACTCTATTGCAGCATTGGGCCTCACGTATGTATCCATGTAAGAATAATTCCTTTTCTTCTTTAAACTGGGTTCAGATTTGCAACTAGCTCCTGCTACTTAAGCCTTCGTTGTCGTCGCCTCTCCCTTTGCATCCAAGAAGAGTCCTTTAGCATACATCTGGGTGTGATATTTCATCCGCCAGGCTCTGTTTAGTTGGGGCCATTCAATATAGATGAGCATTTGTAATGCAACTGCTGTGTCACTGTCCGTGGGATGGGGATGCTGTAAACTTAGAACTGATCTGTGCTCATTCAGTCATTATAATTTCTAGATAACTTTGGCTACAGGGGTTTACTTTCTACAAGAAAATCTAACAGCCCAGTCCTATTACATGTTCACTCAGAGGTCAAGCCCCCTGGGATTTGAGCTCACTGGCATTTACTTTCATATAGTTGTAAATAGGATTGCAGCCTCAATGGCTTAGAGTTTTTTAATTCTGTAGTTAGATTCTCTGGTTTGCAGTAAGGCCAGTTTTGATGTTGTTTTTGTCAAGATGCAAAATTTAAGAACTTTCTTTATTCTCTAAACTTGAATTTTTCTTACCCTTTTCAAAGAAAAATCCACCCAAAATGTAACAGCCAACAGAGCCTCCCAAAAGAGTCTGTTCTTCCCCTACCCTCCTCTTCCACATAGTCTATAACATTCAATGCTCTACTTTTCTCTTTCTCTTTCTTTTCTCTTCCTTCTTCTTTCTTCTTCCTTGATTCTTTTCTTTTACCTTTTTCTGCCTCTAATCACTTCTTTTCTTAGCTATCCTCACTATTCTATACTTGTTGTCAACGATGCCCAGAATTCACTTGGTTTCTATCACTTCCTTTCAACGTCATTCACCATCACCCATCTGTTCAGCACCTATGCTTCCTAGCAAGCCTTTTACCTCTTCAATCCTGTTCAGCATGCCTCATCCAAGATCCTTCGATAATATTGTAAATCTTTATTTGGAGAACTTTAAATCCCCTAAACCTAAGGGGACCAAGAGACTGGGGTACTTGTGGGTTAGTTGGGTTAGCTTGGAGAGTTGATTGGAGCAGATGTTGGTTGTAAGTGACAGAGAAGAATGTATATATATATATATATATATATATATATATATATATATATATATATTGTATTATATTGTACGCATTACAACTGAAGATAAAGCCTCCAGAACTTTGGATGCATCAACTACATCTGTGAGTGTTTATTTTGAGTGTGAAAAGTGGTTAGTGCATTGCCAATACCAATAACTGGGTATTTTTGGTTTTGACCTTTGATATGATATTGTTTTGGCTGCATCTGGGTAGACTTCTCTCCAGACTGCACTGGTAGATGGCTTTCTCCTCTTAAACAGCATCTGTACCAGATAGTTCTCCAGCCCACTCCTGAGCTGGGGGGTTATCCAGGACACTGAGTTTGTAGAACTGTTTCATATCTTTATACACTTAAGATAATAACAAATCTTGCAAAGCTAGGACTGGCATGTAAATCATGCTATTAACAGTCAGTCATATTGGCCAGAGCCACAACGGTTATTAATGAAGAACACAAAAGCTAGGAGAGGCTGCAGAAGTTTGTTTTTGCCTGAGTCTACTGGGAATGGCAAGAATTCATCCTTCCTATCCTTTACCTCTGCTGAGTAAAGGAGTAATTGCTTCCTTTTGCAGCAATTGAAGTAAACTGGGGGCAAAGGGGGAAAGTAGGAGGAGGATATTGAAACTGGGACATTTTAAAAGCAGTTGAAAAGATGAGAGGGCAGAAAATTAATTAGGACTGTCGCTATCAAATCAAGAAAGTGGGACAGTATAGTTGTGAAGTCATCCATTTGAATCTGTAGTTCATAAATGCCACCATTTTATGAGCACAGTGAGAGTAACTGGCTTATTCACCATGGCTGGCCTCTATCAGGCACCTGTCCAATTTCCAGCCTTACATTTGTAACTTTTTAAAAAGTCGTATACTTGGACCTTCCTTATGTGAAGCCTGGTCTTCCTTTGCCAAGAGCTGGAGAATGATGAGTGTGTTAATTATTCTGCAGAGACAGACGTAACTATAAGTAATGGATTTTTTAAATGTTTTTATTGTAAGGCAGCCAAGAGAAAATCCTGAGTTACAAAAATTGGGGCCAGGAAAGGTCTCAGAAATGCACAAGGTAGCTTGCCAGTTACACATAGGCTTCTTCCAAACCTGGGAAGTAGCTGTGTTGGTTGGCCTCCTCCATCTTGCTTTCTCTCTTGTTGTGGTTCTTGTTGCTACATACAGAAGAGGTCCAATGGAACCAGAGCTTACAAGACGTGAAGTCACTTTGGAATGACGTGCCAGCGCTTGGTGTGCTGTTCTTGGGGAAAGAAAGTTGGGTTTTGTGAGTCAGGAATATTTATTGCTAGGCCCTGATAGACTGAAGAGAAAGGTCAGGATGCAAAGGAAGGCATGGGGACACCATGAGTTTTGTGAAATGAAAATGTCATCACATCATCTCCTCTAACCCAAAGTCAAGGCAAAGCCCACCACATTGCCACCAATTGAGATGTTCTGGATGGATTTATGCTTTTATTGCATCAGTACTGTTGAACAGAGGAGATGCAATTGGATCTGGTCTTGCATGGGTCTAGCTTTGTTGTTATTGTTGGGTGCCTCCAAATCATTTCTGATTCATGACATCTCTAAGGCAAACCTGTCCCAGGGTTTTCTAGGCAAAATTTGCTGAGAGGGTCTTTGCCTTCCTTTGAGTTTGAGACAGTATGGCTTGGCCAAGTTCAAGTGAGTTGCCCAGTGACTTTCTATGCTTGCCTGGTGCTTATTGGGGGGCATCTTGGATCATAAGCTCCAGGTCTGGAGACAGCTAAATACTGGCATGGTGCAATTCATTATTTCACAGGCAAGGATAAAAGAAAGTAATTTATGTGTAGGTATAGCATGGTTAGTGGAGCATTGAACTATAATTCTGGGACCAGAGTTTGAATCTGCACTGACCTTGAGCAAGTCACATTTTCTCAGCCTCAGAGGAAAATAAACCTCATTATCCTTAACCACTACAGCCACTGTAATGGGGATGATGGGAGTTGTATATCAACATCTGGAGAATGCTGGTTGACGTAATACTGCCTTAGACACATCCCTCAATGGCTACCCCCTCTAGTACATTTTTTAAAATGGCTTTGCTCTCCTTTTGTTTATTCAATGTGCTTCCCCCCCTCCTCTCATTTCTGGAATGTGTAACTTTCTCCTTTCTCTGTCTGGGAGATAGAGAGTGCAAAGAGTTAGTTCGCAAGATGTTGGACTCTTTCCCAATACAGTGCGCCTCAGGTTACTTTGGCAAACCGGAGGGAGAAGAGCAAGACTCCCCCTCACCTGCCGCCCACCATCCTGCTCTAGGTACCTTGTTTGAGCCTGTACTAGGAGACTTGGCAACCTGAAATGCTCTGCAGTCACTGTAGCAACAAATGACTAAATAATGGCAATTAGCTGAAAAAGTACAGGGAAAGAGGCCAAGGCAAACAACGCAAAATTACCTGCAATTCCTCATTCGCAACATTCACACATCAGGGCCCCCCTCCAAAAAAAGCCAATTATTTAATTAAAATTAATTGCTTATTACCTTATCCTCCCCTCCCTGTACACCTCTATGAAAAAATTACAAGAGAAGTACTGAGCATGAGACTACCTGTCAGGAATCCTTTCCAGATGAAGCAAGAGCCAAGGCAAACAACATCTCTTGGGTCTTACAATGACGACACGGTCCAATTTGCCTTTCACCTTGTCATACCCCAGGCAGAGAGGTGTGTCGGGAGCAGCCCTGGTCTCTCCCACAGGCGCCAGCCGTGTGGGACAGGTGGCGCATAATGGGGAGTCACATTTCCTGCTGAGTTTAGCTTGTTTTATTGTCTGTTTTGCTGAAGTCTACAGAAGATTCTGACAGCTGAGCTAATACTTCTTCCCCTCCTCCAGCTTAGACAGACATCCAAGTGATCCCTTGCAGGGACATGCTCCACAGCTAGGCTCATGAGACTTTCTTTGTGGGCCAGAATAGTATCACTGATTTGAGAAGATCTTGCACGGTCTTTTTAGTGGGGGCACAGTGGGCAATTGCCCAGAGATTCATATACAATAGGGGACGACGTCAACAATGGCATTGCTGAGTTGTTCCCAAATAATCTCTTTCAGAATCCCACTAACTTGAAATCAATAAAGCAAATGTGAAGACATCACAAAAATAAACTCTACCGATGGTAGTGTCCATTTTGACATGGCAGTATGAGCAACATGGCTACAACCCCAAGCAGGGATGATAGTACTAATCCAACACAATCATATTCAAATGACTTCTCCTTATCCTTCTCTCCTTTTTTCCTCCAAGAAATCAAAAGGTGGCTTTACATGACACTTTTCCTCCTCTCTATTTTATTTTCACAATTACTTTGTGAAGACAGTTGGCCTGAGACACAGACGGCATCCTCATTGCAGATATAATCTAGTTTGGCACTGCTTCAACTGCTATGGCTCAGTGCTGTAGAATCCCAGGATTTGTAGTTTGTTGTGGCACCAGGGCTCTCTGACAGAGAAGGTTAAATAGCTCACAAAACTAGTTTCCAGAATTCCATAGCATTGAGCCAGGGCAGTTAAAGTGGTGTCAAACTGGGTTATTGATGCTGTACAGATGTAGCCTTGGTACATCTAGTAGGCTTCATGATTGAACAGGGACTAGAGGATGGGTTTTCTTAGTCCAACCTGCAAACTGCTACACCACACTGATCCCAGAGAAGAGGCCTCACATTCAGCCTGGAGACTCTTGATGTCTTAAAAGTGACCTGAGAGGTCTTGCCCATCATCATAGCCAGAGATTATCACTGCAAAAACTTGGGAGTTACCTTTTGGACTACAACTCCCAGAGCCCCCCACTCAGATTGGCTACTGTCTGGGAGATCCAGGGACCTGTCCAAAATAGGCTGTTTGTACTCTGCTTCCGATATGTAGTCAGTTTTCTTGAGAAAGAAAATGGGCCTGAATCAAGGGAACTAAAGCTGACCCTCCTCTCGCTTGCCCTCTTTGTCCTCACCTTATTTTCATTGCTGCAAATTGTGTTCAAAATTCAAACAAATAAGTCAGTTTGTCAAAGGCTTTCATGGCCGGCATCCATAGATTTTGGGGCTATGTGGCCATGTTCTAGAAGAGTTTATTCCTGATGTTTTGCCAGCGTCTGTGGCTGGCATCTTCAGAGAATGCGGTCATGGAAGAGAGTTGGGTATATACTGTGTGACCCTGGTTAGGGAGGAGTGATTTCCATATTAATCTGTGTACTGTTCTGTTGTTGATGGCAAAGCCTCAGGGTGGGAAGATATGCAAAAGAGGATTAGTGTCTGTTTAATTGGTGATCATTGTCTGCTGGGAAAGCCCCGGATCCTGGGTGGTTTCTCATTTGCATGTGCTGAGTCCTGCTTTTGCTATTTTATTGGACTGGTAGCCAAACTTTGCTCACTTTAAGGGTTTCTTCTTTCCAATTGAAATTATCCAGATGTTTATGGATTTCAATGGCTTCCCTGGGCATTCTGACCTGATAGCTGTTGGCATGGTCCAGAATTTTAGTGTTATCAAACAGTACTTTATGCCCAGGATGGTTTATAACATGTTCTGCTACTGCTGATTTTTCCGGCTGACTCAGTCTGCAGTGTCTCTTATGTTCCTTGATTCGTGTTTGTACACTGCGCGCGGTGGTCCCTATGTTGACTTGTCCACAGCTGCATGGTATGCGGTAAACCCCTGCGGCTCTTGTACTTCGCTGAGTGCAGCATTTGCTGGATTTTCTTGGTTGGTTTGTAAACCATTTGGAGGTTGTTTCCTCATCAGTTTCCCTATTCTGTCTGTGACTCCTTTGATGTGTGGTTAAAAATACCTTCCCTTTGGGTGGTTGCTTGTCTTCACTATGGGTTTATCTGGGTCTCGCAGCCCTTCTGAAGCCTGAGCTGGAATAACCATTAGCTTTAGAGCCTGGTCTAGATGCTTTGATTCATCTTCCAAGAAGTGAGGTTCACAGATCCATTTTGCCTGGTCTACCAGTGTTTTTATTGTGCTTCTTTTTTGTTCTGAAGCACCTAGACCACCATCAGAAGCAGATGAGAAACTACCCAGGGTCAAGGGCTTTCCCAGCAGACAATGATCACCAATTAGCAGACACTAATCCTCTTTGCATATCCAGAAGCCCAATCCCAGTCTGGGAAATCCAAATTAAAAGGGCAAAGGTACCAAGGGAATGCAAACACAGCAAATAGAAGAGTTCTAACTGTGAACTATTTTCAGTGTCTAGTTTTCTGCAATGTGGGAAATTTGGGGACTGTGGGAAATTTTCAATGAGAGGAAGGATTTGCATTGTGGAGGTAATGCCTTCATTTTGCCCCCTGAATATCTGCAACCTTCCCCGATCCCTTTCAGTCAAACATTAACACAAAATGAGTCCATGTTACAGTAGAAGCATTATTAATCCTGTCCCCAAATCAATATTTATTATGTCTTTGTAGCTAAACTCATTTCAAGTGGAGGGGAACCATGCCGAGCCAAGACACAGCTGATTTACAGGCAATGGAAAAAACGGATCATCTTTCTGTCAACAGACATAGATGACACTGATTTTATTTTTCAACATGCACAGTCAGTGTCTCTTACAAAAATTGAAATCAGATCCAGGCAGATCGATATCCAGGGAATTAATTAAGTCAAGACAAACCATCTGCTTGCCCTGCTGAGGTGTGTCTCTTCCCCTAAAGGTACATCTGTCAGTTTTTGGAGAATGAACTTGATTTTGTCTGCATTCAGAACATGTACAAGATAGGAAGCAAGCCATAAAGAGGCAGTGCCAAGGTGGTTTTATAAGTATGAAAATTCCTTCTTTTGCTCCTCTTTCTTTTTAATAACAAGTAGAAATTTGAAATTCTGACCTCTTCGAATAGCATACTCTCCCCATTTGCCTTTACTGTAAAATAGGGATGGGAAAATGTGCAGCACTCCAGATGTTTTATAACTGCAACTCCCACAATCTCTCACTATTGGTTTTCCTGGATAGGGCTACTGGGAATTGCAGTTCAGCATCTAGAGGGCTGCATGATTCCTAACTCTGCTGTAGAGAGGTTTACCGTCTATCTATTCATGCAAATCAGGAGACAAGTGCGTGTGGCCCTCCACATGTTCTTGAACTGAAAACTCCATCAGTCTTCACCATTGGCTCTGGTGGCAAGGGCTACCAAGAATTTCCATGTCAGCATTGTGCTGAATCCCCTCGGAGTTTTATTCCAGACTTTAAAGGAAATCCTGTGGCTTCAGCACTCTGGGCGACAAAGTTTGGAATAAAACCCAAAGTGAATTTACTGAAAGCCTGACATGGAAACCACCACCTCCTACTGTTTGCAATTCAATAACCAGTAGCAACATACAACAGCACATTGTTAACCCAAAGATCACCCCCTTCATGCTGGGCCCCTCTGTTTGATATAAACTTTCTATTAAAGGGACTGGCAAAAGGCTTGTAGACCTGAGAGTGCCCCAGTGTGGAAGCCACTTTGACTATACAGTCAACCCTCCTTATACACCTATTTTTTATCCATGGATTCAAGCATCCACGGCTTGAATTTTCCGTTTTATATAAGGGACACCATTTTGCTCTGCCACTGTATTTAATGGGAGTTGAGCATCCATAGATTTTGGTATCCATGGAGGATCCTGGAACCAAACCCCAGCAGATAACTAGGCCTGTAGGCTCAGCAAGGGAGCACTTAGCTCAAAGCCCAGAGCAATCTGCCAATAATCAAAATCTGCATAAGCCCCTCATTGATGGAAATAATTGTGTTTGAAAGTTCAAGGGTATCTCCCATCAGGAGATGTATGCCTTTGTTCAGTGACATCTACATAAATGATCAGGTGATTCTTAATGTCCTTGCTCATTCTCCCACCTGGAAAATCCATTCAAGTCCCAAATTTGACAAGGATAGGTTTTGCCCTATATATGTGCCCACTTTGGCAGTTCCAATTTGGTCTCAGTTCAGGTCAGAATCTGACCTGTCTGTATCTCCCTTTACACCTTGGTACAAGCAGGCCACCCATGATTCTAAGGCAGCTTGCTGAGCCAGAATCACTTCACTATGTCACCCCTCCCAATCAAAGCAACCCACCTGAATCGGGTACAGTTTTACCCTCTGCTAAAACATCTACGCCACTGTAGATTACCACACTACACTGCTATTCCACTTTAACTTCTCTGGCTACCTCGTATTGCATTCTGGGATCTGCAGTTTAAAGAAGAGCATTTAGAATTGTCAGCCAGAGAGAACTGTGGGATACTAGGGTTGTCACCCAAGAGGAAAGAGAGCAATAGCTCCAAAATGTTTGGGGACCACTGGTCTAGTGAGTGGCTAATGGGAGTTGTAGCTACTGGAAGGCTGGACAAGATGATGTTACAAAACATCAACTATAAGGAAAACTAGACAAGTAAATGCCTCCGTTCTGAACCCCAGTGAGCAGTTAACAGAAACTATTCTGATAATGAACAAGCTGAAAGCTCATTGTTTCAAGAAATTGTAGAAGCTGCCACTGGCATGCAACAACCTGTTAAAACAAAAGTGCCAGATGCTGCAGTTTTGGAAATGAGATTATGGAGTAGAGCATATAGTGTTTAGAGCTGGGCTGTGGAATCTTTGGCCATCTAGATGTTTAGGACCTCTGCTCCTGTTATTCCTTCCTGGCCATGTTGCCTAGTGCTTCTGAGCTGGAATCTAAAATATACAGAGGGCCACACTTTCCACAACCCTGATTTAGAGGGCCTTCTATGCCCCAGGAAATGAAAAATAATAGAATTATTTAACCACTACTTTTAAAACACCCTAGGAGTGAAAACAGAATGCATAGCTTTCTCAAGACAAGATTGATTTGCCTTTGCAGCAGCTTTCAATGAAAGCTTCCAGTGACATCTAGAGGCAAGCAGCTTAATTACTTGCATTTTGTGCCTGTTTATTATGCTTTTGGACCTTGGCATTCATTAGATCACACCTATTTTGAGGAGTATTTCTGAAATACAATGGAGTTCAATCACACGAGGGCCTAAAATATTTGGGCAAAGAAGGCAGGGATTGGTGTGTGTCAATAGTTGTTCACCCATTCACAGCTCCCAAAGAAAAACCACACAGCACAGCAGCCATATTCACTGTGGTGTTATATTGTTGTAGATCATATGTTGATTAGGCTTTGCCAACATTGCAAAAGTGCAACAATGATCATGTCATTAGATACACCATAATGACTCACAGAAACTAAATAAAAACTTTATGAAACAAAATATCCATATCTGGAAAATACTTTTAACCAAGATACAGAATTGGAAAAATTCAGTCTTCTATTTCTTCCAGTGCTTCTATATCTTCAGAATCAAGGCGCTTTATAATAATCTCTAGAAAGAAAGAAAGACAGAGGAAGTTACTTTGTAGTTCATTTGTGTGTAAACCCAGTATTGAGAGTAGATGCAGAGTTCAAGGTTTTCTAATTAGTTTACGTGTTTGAGCTGAATCTTCTCCTCTTCATGTACAAGGGTTCCATACTGAAAGTAGACACTAGCTACAACCTTGTATGGCTCAGATTAGCAGAGTACTTCTGCATGCAAAACCACACTACATGGGAGACATTTAGCATGCCTGGACCTACCATAAAGCTACTGAAGTCTCCCTCCACTCACAAGTTATTAATGCCTGGAAGTTGGCAAAGGTCAATCACAGAAGTGTCTGGCTATGTCCCTGTAGAGAGATGTGAAGCAATTATATCTCTTGAGATACTGATACTGAGGCTTCCAGAGGTCTTGGCAGCTTTGGGATTGTTTTTGCAGAGGGGGGTACAGTGGAGAGGTGCAGCCTGCCAATGTTTCCTGGGGACCCATGTGGGCCACTAGCTCTAAATTACCAGCTTAACACAATCCAGTTCAAAACTTTACATTACATTCCTGTCAAAAACTAAAATCAGTGAAACTGCCTGCAGATATAAAGGTTATTTGGACATCAAGAATAATTTACATTCATATAAATAATTCATATAAATAATTAGATGCCACTCCTAAAAACAATAATGTATAAATTATGTATAGCTCATGTATAAGTCAACTTTGGCGCGTTACAGACCACTGAGAAGCAGCGGTCTGGCTCTGCCTCCACTTGCAGCTTTCGGGAACTGCAGCCTTTATATGGCGCGGCTCCCGGACGCTGCAGGGAAGGAGCACGGAAATCGCACTCCTTCTCAGGCCCCGGAAGAGGCGGCGCGAGTGCCAAAGGGCGCACTCGCGGCGTCACTTCCGGTGCGCCACGTGCGGACGCAGAGCATCCGCTACGTCAAAATGGCGGTGCCCGTATGAACAGGGCGCTGCCATTTTGTACAGACTGAGTCCGTGATAGGGTAAGGGGCATCTAGAAGAGACGCCCCTTTTTCAAACTGGGACATCCTCAGGACGTCCCCAATGGCGGTTTGTAACCCGCCTTTGTGTTTAAACTGAGTTCAGGTTTGGGGGCCAGAATTATGGATTTTGCTATAATCCATGGATAAGTTGAGGGTAAAACTTAAGAGATGCAAAAAAAAAAAAATTTTCCTCTCCCTTTAAAAAATGCACAAAGGCAACATATTTAGGAAGAGCTAAAGAGAAGAGGATCTGTTTATCTGAGGGGTTACAATTAGATAGGGCATTACTGATCTTGAAATATCTACAGCTATACAAATATACATAGGAAAAAGAATATAAAAGAGGAATGAAAATGTGGCCTGAAAAAAAGGGGGCGGGGAATCACAGAGCTGGAAGAGACCACAAAAGCCATCTAGTCCAACCCACTGCTATGTAGGAATACACAGTCAAAACCACTTGGGGGTGCTCTGGTTGTGTATTCCTGTATGGCAAGGGGTTATTTTATTTATAAATAAGTATTTACCATGAACTGAGCTTGAAAGCAGATAGGAATACAGTACATTTAATACAGAAATAAGGTGGTTGAAGTTGATGAAGGTGACTCCAGATAGAATCCAGAATTAGCTGACAAGAAACAAGGATCCTTAGTCTCTCAGTCCAAGAGACAATGATGCAGAACTACGTCTGCTTCGTTCTGGCACCAATTTTTCAGTTAAAAAGATAATGCTAAGGAACACATCTGCTTTGTTAACTGAGTTATACTTTCAGTCTAACGGATGTGTAATTAAGGCATAAGTCTCACTAGCCAAATCTGTTTTCCTTCAGTAAAGGCTAGGCAAAGGCACGCCTTTAAAAAAAGTTACTGTTATTGATCTAGGTATTGTCATTATCAGTAGATCAAACACCCAGTAGATCAACACCCAGCTTCAGCTCTGCTCTCTCTTTCAGACAAGAAACACCTCCTCCCATATGCATCTGCCCAGATCCTTAGGTCATGATCAGATACCCTCTTATAGATTCTTTTGCCAGAGGAAGTTAGTCAAATGACTACAAGAGAGAGGGCCTACCTGGTTATAGTGCCCTATTTAGGGAGTATCCCCCCCTACAGACGATCTTCTGGCGTACACTACAAACGTCTTTCTCTCAGTCTCAAAGGTGCTACAATATCCCTTTGCATTGGGGCTACACTGTTATATTTTCAGCATTCAGACCCCCCCCCCTTTTTTACAATTATTTTCAGATTTTATCTGCTCAACTTTTCCTTCCTATATTTTTTATTGTATTGTTTAGTTCTTTTACATAGCAAGTTTTAAAAAACCCAAATTGCTGTACATTTTAGGAGTTCCACTGTATGGCACAAATTGAAAGCAAGGGAGCATATTTCTGAAGAAAGACTCAAATACGGATGATCCTGACCTAATATTCTAACGTTCTGCCAGAAAAGTTCAGATGGAAATAGAATTCTAATAAAACAAAATGTAAAAAGGAAACAAAATTACTCACTGAAATGCTCTTGAATTGAGAACAGAAGTGGTACATTATGTTTTTCAACCATGTTAAATGCTAGACCGTTCTTCCCAAATCGACCTGTTCGACCTATGCGGTGTAGGTAAGTCTCAAAATCAGCCACATGCAACCCTTTTGTAGGCAGACTGAAATTGACCACGATTGTGACCTGCTTCACATCAATACCTAAAAGGCAGCATAAACATAGTTACCTTATGCTGAAATGCCTATGCTAAAGCATTCTGGAAGCTCAAAACCTTTTTGCTTCTGCAAACCCTACCTCTAGCACAGACGTTGGTTGATATGAGGACTTTGTCTTTCCCATCACGGAAGTTCTGGATCACAACTGCCCGCTGATCAACGGTAAGTTCTCCGCTCAGCAGGGTTGCTTGGTGTCCATCTTTTACCAGTGACCAATATAACCATTTAGCATTTTTACGAGTCTATCAAAAGAATGTAGGAAACAAAGACACAGAAAGATTACGACCACAGCCTTGCTAGAGAAAAGACCTGGGTAGCTTTCAGCATGTTATCTTTGAAGCATCCATTTCTCTCATATTTTCTCCTATCTTGGATTCCCAATGACACCCATTAATAAGAGTGATCTGATTTAAATAGAATTCAAAGGCATACAGTAGTCGTGTTAATCTAGAAATCAGTATGCAAAGGGATCTTGTATCACCTTTAAGACTAACTGAAAGAAAGAAGTTGATAGCATGAGCTTTTATAGACTTGAGTCTACATCCTCAAATGCATGTTTTCTTTCGGTTAGCTTTCTTTCTGTCTGCACTGCAGAATAATCCAGGTTGGCACCACTTTAACCGCCATGGCTCAATGCTATGGAATACAGGAAACTGTAGTTTCGTGAGACATTTAGGTTTCTCTGTCAGAGCGCTCTGGTGCCACAATAAACTACAATTCCCAGAATTCCATAGCATTGAGACATGGCAGTTAAAATGATGTCAAACTGGATTATTTGTGTAGTGCAGATGTAGGCTGAATCTCAAAGGTTCTACAAGATTCCTTTGTTTACTGATTTAAATAGTAATTCACTCTCTTGGTCAAACCAGAAAGTGAGGAAAGAATTCGTGGCCTTCCAGATGTTGGACTGCTATTCCCATCATCCTTCACCACTAGTTAGGGCTAATAAGAGTTTTAGTCCAACATCTGTAGGTATGTGTGTCCCTGTGGACATTGTCAGACCCTATATGAAAATACCAAATCTTAAGATCCTTGGGAGTAGGCATTCTCTTGATTTCCTCATCACAGGCTCATTTGGTGAGAACACTGGAGTTGGCTTCCTCAGTGGCTGATCCCATGTGTCAGGAATGGGCAACCATAGCTTAGCTTGATTATATTTCTGTAGATGGTAGGTAGTAATATTATTTAGCTGAACTTGAGCATGAATTTCCTTTAGTTCCACTAGTAATTGCTGGTGATTTTAATGCATGTATAGGTATAAGAATTTTGAAATTGAGAAATCATCTGGTCCAAGCATTCAGTACTGAACCAACAATTGTCATGTCTAAGAGCTTTAACAGCCATTCGTCTGTAGTTCAGATATGTTCTGTTTTCCACTTTTGGGCAATAGCATTCCAACCACAGAAACCATATATAGGATTTTTCTCCAATATTTTCTTGCAGATTATTTTGTTCATCATACTGAGTAGATAGATTTCTAGTATCGTTTCAAATTTTATATTCAGTATTGTTTGAATGTTACAATGAACTATTTTCCAGAATGTCCTTATATGTGGGCAATTCCACCAAATTCCAATGGTTGTTCCACATTTCTAACATTTGTTGTTTCTGGTTTTGTGTATTTTTGCTATTTTGGCCATCGGAAAGCAAGACATTAATAAAATAATAAAATAAAACTGCAGCTCCTACCATCCTTAGCCACCACAGCTGATGCAGGCCATACATTCCTCACCCTGATTCATAGCTTGCTCTGCATCCAAAATATTGGAAGAATTTGCCTTAAGGTGTTCTACTCTGCCCCTCAAAAAACTCAAGAAGGGATGTGCCCAGTGTGAAACTACACTACTCTTCTGGTTGCGTTACAATGCAAAAACAAAACAAACAAAAACAACCACCAAACAAACTCATAATCATGACCCACCACTACTCTGTACCTACACTATCCCAAAAACTTTGCTGTGGATTCTCTGTTGACCCCTTCCAAAATATGTACAATCTGGGCAAGTGCCTTACCTGGCAGAAGATGATAGCCTGGCCAATAGTGATGCTGCCATAGATATTGCATAGGGCTCTGTATTTATCTTCCTTGTTCTCACACTCAAAGTAATACTGTCTGATATTACTGAGAGTCAGCTCCTCTCGGCGAAGCTTAATAATGTTTGGATCAGGGACGATGCGCTTTGCAAACTGTAGCACAGGGTCCTCAAAGGTTGCTGAGAAGAGAAGCATCTGGCAATCTTGAGATAAAGCTCTGAATGGGTTGGGGGAGAGTTCAAAAGTATCACTGCTTTTATCAGTTATGTAGACAAATCCTCTACCCAAAGTTCATGACAAATGAAACAACTCATCAGAGGATATCTGTAGCTCAGTGCTCTTCTTTCTACATGATATCCATGCAGTATCTCCAATTATGGTTGGCAAAGATGCCTGTATGGAAATCTCACTGACAGCCAATGTTGATTATACTGAATTACATCAGTGGTGGGCAACTGTGGGGTTCACAGGCTGCAATATTTCCCTGAAGGACTTGTACAGCGCCACACACTCCTCCATCAGTCAAAACAAAAATTACCAACCCCCCCCAAAAAAAAACCACACTTTTCCCACCAAAATACACCCACATCCCTTAGGAGACTGTTGGAGGGTACTTCTGCCATGTTGGGGATCCGTCATGGAACATTTTTGGTTTAGGATAAATCTTTTCTTCAACAGAAAGTGACTGGAAGGTCAATTTCCAGGTCTTTTCCTGTAAGAAAAAGACCTTCTCTTAAGCCTTAAATTGTCCAGGGGGGCCAAACTGTGGTAAAATTGCCCCCAACACTCCCAAGGGAAATTGGTGGACATTTGTGGAGCAACAGCCAGCCCATGGGCTGCATTTTCCATATTTTGAACAGATGCGTCAAAGATCTGACTTGATATAAAGCAGTAGCTTCCACTGTTTGAGGTCCCTGTGTTAACTCTAACCTTGCTTTAAATCTTCTGGGAAAGACTTCTCTATGAAACCCTGGCAAGAGACTGTCAATCAGTGCAGACAACACCAAGAATGGTATGATTTAGAATGAAGTATGTGGTAAGCCCTACCTGAAGATTCCAAAGATTGCATCTGGCACTTGCTATTGGGATCAGCCTGCTGCACTTGGCTGAATGGAGGCTCCTCCTGTAATTCCCAATCTCCCAAAACTAAATCCAAACATCTCACAGAAGAGGTGGGATTTTAGGAAAGACTTAAAGAGAAGTAAGTAATAAAGAAGATTTAAAGTAAAGAAGATGACACCACACAGGCACCCAGGGAAAAAATGTCAATGGAGCAGAAGACAGAAAAACAGAAGTACAGAAAGAATGGACATGAGATGTAAACTGAAATTAGAAAGGGACTCAAGATAGAACTGTTGAGCAGCCAGGAAAAAGAGTTGTAATCTGGGCAAAAGCAAAAAAGAAATGCCTCTGAGGAGACAGCCACACTTGAAGGAACCAAACTTTTTTTCCCCTATGGTCCACATGCTTCCTTTCCTGCCTGTCTCAGGGCAGATCTCTGGTATGGATTCCTCCTCTCACCAAATGAGTTAAAGAGAAATACATCTGAGAAATGTGAACAGCTATGGAGAAGGAAACAAGCATGTACCAACATTTTGCACCCACCCTAGCTTGCCACTGTACACGCAAGGAGAAAAACCACTATGCCTGCACACAACTCTTCTGACAAAGCAACAAAATTGATGTAAGAAAAGTGTCATGTGGGTCAGACTATAGTTTACATCTGAAGTTACTTTTCTACAGGTGAGCCATACAAAGCCCACTTTCCTTAAATATTAAGATGACTGAAAAGCAAGCTGTATTGGTGCACACATTTCTTTTTTAAAATCCATTGCTCTAAATTTTCAAAAAATCTATGCATATAGCACTTTCAACAAGGAGCAAACTATTTCTTCAGAAATTTTCTAAGTAGCAAGCAAAATATGTTTACCTCTGAATACGGACACTCTGGTCTGAAAAATTCTGTTTGCTCATCAAGACATCTGCTTCATCCAGCACAAATACTTGTATCTTTCGTATATCCATAAACTTTAGCTTGAAACACCAATCTAGCAGGGTCCCAGGGGTTCCAATCACTATTTGTTCTTTTATTACAGTTCCTCTTGCCACTAGACAGATTTAAGTTAAAGGAAAGGGGGAATTAATGCTATGTTTATAGCTACTAAAAAAGCATCTACATGTATGAAATGTGACTGAATATGTATTTTACAGCAAAAGTTGGCAAGGGGGTTTGCATGACTTCCTTTTACATGTTTAAATGTTAAGACAGCAAGACAGACTTATAAATGCATTAAAGTGAAGCTCTTACCTCTATTCCCTTGAACTGCGTACGCAACATTTACGTTGACAAAAAACTTTCCCATCTTCTCAACTACACGTCCAGTTTGCACAGCCAGTTCAAATGTAGGGGTCACGCAGAGGCACTTCAGGATGAGGCCACAAAAATGGAATGAGACAAAGAGACAGAGCAAGTTTCTTTCAGCTCATCTGCACACTAATTTTTAGTCTTCAAAATGGCAACTCGCATAGCTAATGTGAGTTGCAGTTTATGGCCTCAATCCAACATGGCTCAGTGTAGCATACAGTGCATGCACAGCTATATGCTGAGACATTTATTACTACGCAGTCCTATTGCAGCCCTGTTGAAGATCTCCCTCTCCATGGCTAATCTGTGCCTTGCAGGGAGTTTGTGTTTGTGTGCAGGAGAGTGATGGGGGTGGAGCAGCACCTAGTTATGTGTATTCTGTGTTCCTGTATGACAGGGGGTTGGACTGGGAAGCCCTTGTAGTCTCTTCCAGCTCTATCATTCTATATCCCTGTGTTACACCGTGACTACCTACCTCTGCTGCTGAGTTCCACTGCGGTCCTGTGGAAGTTGCAGCATCTGAGGCAATCTCTTCATATCTGGCTATTGGCTTTTGCAGCCCTACCTTGCTCACCACAAGGTGTGATGCAGCAGCTAAAAAGGCCAATGTGGTTCTAGGCTGCATCAATAGAAGCATAGTGTCTAGATCAAGGGAAGTAATAGTGCCACTCTATTCTGTTTTGGTCAGGCCTCACCTGGAATACTGTGTCCAGTTCTGGGCATCGCAATTCAAAAAGGAAGTTGACAAGGAGGTTCTTGCTCCCTGCAGGTAATGCTTTCTTTTTATTCTTAGTTTCCACTAGTATCTCCTCCAGTGAGTCACCAAATGACATCTCCCCTTCAAAATGGTAAGTTGATAAACTGGATCTGGACTTTTCATCCAATTTCTCTTTAAAGTGTATCAGCCATATCAGAACCCAAAGCTTGAGCAGAAAATTGTACTGAATCTAGACTAGTATTTATAATTAAGGCAAAAGCTGCCAGCACTTTATTGAAACTTGGCCTCTATTTAATTAAAAGTTCATTAGCCTACTTTCTGGATGCCATCGCATTAAAATGTTTTAAAAGGGAATATGACCATACAATTTTAGCACTACAGCCTCATGAGACCTTTTTAAAGCGTCTTCTAGTTTTTTGTCATTTGATGTTTTGAGGGAATCATTCTCTTTCTTAAGAAAAAAAGAACCAAATGTGAGAACTGTGACTGGAGCATTCACAAGGAGTCTTAGGTTTTGCCACCATTTCCCTAAATAAGTTGTTAAAGCACTTTGCAACAATAGTGCCAGACTGCTCCCGGTAGTCCAGGTGAAAACATATGGAAAGTAGATAGTAAAGGATTTCCAGTAGATATAGTGAGGTGATCCGTGGTGTGAGGCAAGAGCTTGTCCCATCCCATTCATCAAGGCGTGCCATCTGCAATTTAGAATTTTTTTGATTATTTTCAATCAGTGGATGCTTGAATCCATGGATAAGAAATCCATGAATAAGGATGGCTGACTGTACCATATTTGGATGACTTTCTAGGCTGGCAGTCTGAGGAAATCAGAATGGAAATCGATAACATTTATAGGATTGACTTCTGGTTAGCAAAACAAAAGAAAATGCCCAGGGATGTAGTTGTTTACTTTATCAGATCACAAATTAAAGAGGACAGTCTACGAAAGAATTTAATACAAAACTGGAAATGGAAGGTTCAGAGATCTTTTTGTTCACCTGGTGAAATTTTGAGGAGAAGGAAGGACTTCTGTTTTTTACTAATGTGTTTATAGACTACGGTGTTACTTATAAATAGGAAAATCCAATAGGACTTTCACTCGTCTATTATCAGAAAAAATCTGGATAAAATCTATTCAAAAAGCTAAAATATTCTTAGAGCAACTGGAAAAGGATCATGATAGGACATCTGGACAGAAATTGGAAGAAGACAAACGGAAAATAGAAAGGAAAAATGAGAGATATTCTAATAACAAATTGGGGATTCATCCACAACGCGATGAGGAATCAGATAAGTTGGAGGACAAAGACAAAGAGGGTGCTGATGAGACACGATTAGGGGCTGTAGGAGGCCGTCTTCTGGCAGAGAGAACAGAGGAACTACTATGCAAGTGAGGGAGAAGGGGACAAAGGTGTATTAAATACATTTTCTTTCATGGGTCTGAACATACAGGTAAAAAAAGTCCAACAATTAAAGTGCATGTAGTGGCATAAAGGTATGCACTTCCAGAAGACATATAAGAAAGGTGAAAGTACACAACCAATAAAACCAAACGCGTTTCGACTCACGTCTTCCTCTGTGATTGTTGGGCATTTTTTTTACTTGTATGTCATTTGGGATCTATAGTTTTCAGCTTTTTATATTTATTGGCAAAACTTGTACTTTATATTCGGTATGCAAACGGACATTGTATACTATTTGTTGCTTTCATCTTCGGTCAAAGCGCACAGACTTGAATACATACGGTTTGCCTAAATGTCAGAGAATTATCACTAATATACTGCTACTTTTTGAACACCTTGGATAATAAAACTTTATAATGAATTTTTCTATTGATACTTTTCCCTAGACTTTTTTGTTTTGCTAGTCAGTTTGTTTGTTTGTTTGTGTTTGTTTGGGACGACACCTTTGCGTTTTTACCAATTTTGATTCCTTTCAACTGGCAAAGTAACAGAGAAACATTTAAGCTTTTTTTTTTCTTTATACCAAAAAATGATCCTAGGTGTGGCTTGTCAGACAAGCTGAGAAGGCACAAAACCTTGCTTGATGCACCCACGCAGGTCCTGACTCCCTTTCCAGCCAGGTAGCCCAGTTCTGGAGTCTTTCTCCCTCATGCACACACACATATACCTGGAAATGTAAGCGGCAAAGAGTCTTTCAGCTTAAAAAAGCATTTATTTCATTAGTCCTGTTTTGCCTGTCCTTGTTGCTTAGAGTGTCAGACTTAATTAATCACTGGCAGATAAAAGCCAACAGTTTGATTAGGAAGGCAGAAGGATAGGAAGCCATTATTCTTCTGTACTTGTGATAAGAGCATTTGCATTTCTATTTCTCTGTATAAAAGGGGTATGTGAGATTTTCTGTTGCTTACAGTAAAAAGAGAAACAATTCTAATCAGGGAGGGGAGAAGTGAGGGTGACCCTCAGAGAAATGAAACCTAATTAGGAAAAGGGGCAGAGCTAGGAGGTACTGGATGGGGATCCCAAACCTGTATGTGATAAGTGCACATGAAGGTTACAATCCTGGAATGGTTCCCAAAGGTGCAAAAGAAAAGAGAGCAATCTCAATTGCATAATGTTTTTAGATAATGCTATTTTAGTGAGAGAATAGCCCTGGTGGCACAGTGGTTAAATGCCAGCACTGCAGCCACTGTGAGTTCAATCCCAGGCAGGTACAGTACTCAGGCTTGACTCAGCCTAGCATCCTTCTGAGGTCACTAAAATGAGTACCCAGCTTTTTTGGGACAATTACCTTACAGTTGTAAACCGCTTAGAGACTGCTTAGTGCAGCATGAAGCAGTATATAAATGAAGCTGCTACTGCTCTTGAGATGAAGTCCATAGCCTACAGCATTTTGTATCCGTTGACAGCCTGCCATCCAACTACTACTATCCAGGGCTCACCTGTTTAGCTTCCAAAATTATACGGGGCCTGGTATCGTCAGGGTATTTAGGCCATCTTAGCATTAGTAAGGGTGGTATAAATGCCACTTCAGTAAGGTTAGGTTGTATGTCACCTTAATGATAGCTTCCAGGTTTTAATAATACTATATGGATAATAACAAAGACATAGACCTTATGGAAAGCAAGGATCCAGACATTATTGGGGTTAATAATTTTACAAAAGGGTCTAGAATACAAGCTAGCATTAGTGAACTGAGGATAATTCTAAAGTAAATTAAATTTATTTAGCCTCTTTTACCTGTGGAAATGTGTTGTTTGGGTTTACTCTGCTCAGCATAGCAAGAACAAAAGCAGCCGTTTTGCCTGTCCCTGACTGACTTTGTGCTATAAGATTTTGGGGTCTGAAATACAGAATCAAATTGATATTTATGCAAATTGAGGGCAATAGTGCAATCATAGAAGAGAATAGATGAACTATGTAATACATTCTTATCTTAAGGGAATACTAATTAGGGTATAACCAATAAGCAAGACAGAAATAGCATCCAAGGGGGAAAAACAACTGTGAAAAGACAGGAAGCACAGTGGAAGAAATATTTAAATATAAAAATTGAGAATACATTGAAGAAAATTGAATATTGCTATTTACTGCAGTGAATAGAGAATATCCATAGGTGGGTTATCTCCTCCCACTCTTTGATAGGACCAATCCAAATTAGATTCAGTTACACAGCTGAATGGGAGATAACCCTTCTCATTCAAGTAATAAACTCCAGACTGAAACATATTCAGAAACCCATCCAAACAACAGGAACAAAATGGAAAACACATCTCACCCCCTATGAGGAAAAAAATGACTGGCTGGTTTGGACACACTCCTTCTGTTGCTAAAAAGGAACTTCGAAGGTATCTGTGCTTCTTTTTTAGAACCTCTGAAAACAGTAAGACAGGGGGAGGTCTTTACACTGATGGAGGACTAGGGACAAGGAAAAGCTCTCAGTCCTGGTGGGAACAATTGGTTTTGTGAAAATCTTTACATTTGGTGGCAACAGAAATTTGAGCAGAGTCCATACTTGATAGAAAAGCAATGGGTTGTTGCCCCCCTCCGTGAAACTACTAGCACCGCCAGTTTGAGTACCTTGTGCTGTCCTTTGCTGCTATTACCTCATCAACCTTCAATAAATGATGATGGCGTATTCCCTTTCCTCTCTGCCACTCATCATTGATAGGCATGCAGTTTGCCCAGAATTCTGAAAACGCTACTAGCTCCATCGCATGAATAGTCTTTTCTCATTATTTTACCCCTTTAAGAGGGTAGCCAGTAATCTGTCACACAGATATAATAAAATAACCTGTACCTTTACTTCCACTGCCTGCCAAGCCCATTGGGAAGATTCCTGCCACTGATGGTTTGTTAGTTGAATATCCTATTGATCCTTTTGCAACGTTCTGGGCAGACTGCACACCCATCATTGATGAGTGATAGAGGAGAATGATCCCTCATTATTTATGGAAGATTGAACTGGGACAGGCCAGAGTAACAACAACATGCAGGGCATCACACTGACTGAAGAAATCTGAGGATGCCTCCAAAGCCAAAATTCATAGAAAAAAGTTCTCATCATCTACATAAGTGGCTTTGCTACTGGAGGCTACAGTGGAGTCCTCTGCAACTTATAGTCTTCCCAGCCATCCCAAAACCTTTCTGACATGTCAACTAAAAAGCACTAAACTACTGCCCATTCTCTCCACACCCTCCTTCTCTGGAATTCTCAACAAGGTCAACTAAATAAATTTTGAATCAAGACCAAGAAAAAGATAAGCTGGAGCTGAAAACTGAGAAAGGTTATCTCCCACTCAAGGATGGAGATGATACTAATTTGAATTAGCCATTTGTATTGCATAATGGGAAGAATAGTTGTTATCTTCCTCTACTGCGGGAAAACAGCACAAGACAATGAACAAAACCTATTCCTAGGGACCTGACTGAGACATAAAAATCTGTGAAAACAATTTCAGAGGCAACTGATAACATGACTGGACAGGATGAAAAAAGGATTTGACACATGATATTCTATTATCACAAGGCACAGATGTAGAAAACAAGACTGTAAATCAATGAGAGGAAAATAAGCCATTCCACTAAAACTTGTGTGTTGGCTGGGGGAAAGAAAAAGCCCTCTGTAAGTCATATTGTCCCTTAAAAACACAGGAAGAATCATGGTAGATTAAACCAAAGGCTCTTCTACTCTAGTAGTTTCTTCCTACAACAGTCAACATGATGACTACAGGAAGCTGGGACTCTTAAGACTACAGTTGACTCTCCACATTTGCGGCTTTGACTTTTGCAGATTTGATTAATATATTCTCTCCAGGAATCTCTAGGTCCTCCAGTGCAACTGTGCCAGAAGATGGCCATAGAGTTGTGATGGAGAACATAGACATTCCTAGAGAAAACGTTTCTCTAGCCATTTATAGGTACTCCAGCATGATTCTACAATCAACATCTGGCAGTGTTGACAATAGAGTAGAACTGGAGGACCTGGAGATTCCTAGAGAAGTCTCTCAGGTAAAAAGAACAGTGATTTTTGTTTGTGGCTTTTCCATATTCACAGGGGTCCTTCACCCCTAACCTCAGTGAATGTAGCAGGATAACTGTATAAGAAATCCAACACGAATTGGCTCAATTATTCACTGACTACTGGACACAGATGCCTTCCAGACTAATAATACAAGTAACAGTTACTTTTAAATCAACTCACGGGTCAGCAAGCATCATCGGTAGTGCTGTTTCTTGTATCTTGGATGGTCTGTTGAAGCCCATGGCATAAATACCTTGCAACAGGTCAGATTTTCTGTTAAGATAAGAAAAGCTACAGTTTTCACAGGCAAGTAACTCAGGGGACTCTGAGTGAAAATTGAAGATTCAATTTCTTTGGGAGTTAATGTTTCCTGATCTCCAGGAATTATGAAGGCCTTAAGCAGGTATGTCATAACTTTCCAAACGTTGAGAAAAGTATGTAGAGACATTGTGTAGTGCCTTTAAGACTAACTGAAATAAAGAAGTTAGCAGCATGAGCTTTTGTAGACTTCGGTCTACTTCCCCAGATGTATACAGTGGAGTTGAAACCTGAGACAAATATATATATATATATAAATGCCATTGGTAGGTGAGAATGTCAATTCAAATTGAAAATACTTTGTGTATGGAAATGAAGAAACAAGTCCATTTTCAACGATGGACATTACTGAACAAAGACACTATGAACTGGCCAACGTGTATGGAAATGAGGTTAAGAGGTGATAGCCCTGTTTAAATATTTGAAGGGATGTCATATTGCTGCTCCAGATAACAAGACCAAGAACAATGGATGCAAGCTACAGGAAAAGAGATTCCAGCTCAACATTAGGAGGAACTTCCTGACAGTAAGGGCTGTTCAACAGTGGAACACACTTCTTCCTCAGAGATTGTGGTAGAGTCTCCTTCCCTGGAGGTCTTTAAACAGAGGCTGGATGGCCATCTGTTGGGGATGCTTTGATTAATAGTTCCTACATGGCAAGGAGTTGGACTGGATGGCCCTTGTGGTTTCTTATTCTATGAACAACGGATGTAAGCTACAGGAAAGGAGATTCCACCTCAACATTAGGAGAAACTTCCTGACAGTATGAGTTGTTCAACAGTGGAACACGCTCCCCCGGAGTGTGGTGGAGTCAGCCTTAAACAGAGGCTGGATGGTCATCTCTGGGGGTGCTTTGATTGTGATTTCCTGCATGGCAATGGGTTGGACTGGATGTCCCTTGTGGTCTCTTCCAACTCTATGATTCTATGATACAGATGGGCAATCACTGGGTAAAAATATTCATGAAAAAAATAAAACGCGAGTATATTACTTACAAATGTAATTCCTCAAAGGTTTTCACAGAAAACAATGGTGAGCTGGGATCACGCTGTAGAACTTCCACATGATGGCAGGATTCCACTAATGATTCTCTTATCAACTTATTTAAGAGAGAGGTTTCATCTAAAGTCCCTGTGTTTTGTGAACAAAATGCAAACATTAGTTAATCACATGAAGTATTAGACTATTTGCTTTAAAAGTGGACTGGAAAGAAATGACAAGCCTGTAAAAAGAAACAGACAAACATACAGAAAGGTGAGCATGTGTTGATGCAACCCCTAATTATCTGGGGACAATGGGAAAACAAACTGAAAGTATTGATTGTACCATGATGAATTTCTCCAAGTTGCATTTACTTAATGCTTGTATCTATGGCGCCTACCCATCAATTCATTCATAACAAAGATGCAGAATTTTTGTTCACCAGATATTGTTGGACTGTAATTCCCATCAGCCTTGGAGAAAATAACCAATTGTGAGGGACGGTATGAATTACATTTCATCTGAAGGGCAACTCATTTCACATTCTTGACTCACAGGAATGTTACATCTTCAAAGTCTTACGCTATTATGCACTCTCATCAAAATCTTAATACATTAAAACTGTCATCAAATCAATACAGCCATACCTCAGTTAACAAAGCCTCTGACAAAGAAGCTCCTCTTTACTCATCCAGACCTCTTTTCCTTCTTGTTTCCTATCTACCTGAAAGTTTTGTTTTGTTTAAGAGTAGCACTTGCACTGGGAGGGTGGTGAAGAACTGGAAACACTGCATTTCAAATTGCTAGGTTGTAGCTACATGTCTGCTGTAAACACTGAAATAAAGCTTAAACTGGGAAATAATGGGATGCTCCTGAACCAATCCTACTCTAGTTGTCTGTGCCTGTCTTGATACCACCTAAACATTAGAAGGAACTTCCTGACAGTAAGAGCTGTTCAACAATGGAACACACTCCTTGGAAAGTGGTGGTGTCTCCTTCTTTGGAAGTCTTCAAACAGAGGCTGGATGGCCATCTGTCAGGAATGCTTTGATTGTGAGTTCTTGCATGGCAGTGGGTTGGACTGGATGGCCCTTGTGGTCTCTTCCAACTCTACGATTCTATAATTTTGATTCATGCTATTCATACCTCTGGTACCATATTATCTTTTAAATAATTAATGTCCAGAAACACAGCTACTTTGTCAACTGAGGTATACCTGTATGTGCTGCTTCAGCAACTGAAGAATCTTCAAGATCAATTCATCTCACCATTTTTTTTCTGTGGTTTAGGGATTCTACAAAAGAACAAGGATGTTTTGTTCATTCCAATTTTATTTTTGGTAACAAAAGACAGCCAGATAACAATTGGTAAGTGTCTCTTGCAGCATGTTATGAGATGATGAGCCACTGGAGAGCATACAAGCATCACCTTCTGTATGGGTTAGTAGATTCAAATGTGTCACCTGGATCTAACAGTATGTTTGGGATGCATTCACAGCAACTAGTCATCTCTACTGTTGTCTTGTGATCTTTTGTGATCATACCACAGAAATCCTGCATCTGGGCTATCTTCTTTCAATTTGCAGATGATTTATATGATTGAATAGATGCTATATACAAAACTCCTTGCACATAAAGTGGCAGCAAATCATGAAGAAAGGTAATAGAGGAAAGGAGAGCAAATGTGGAACTCCAGATGTTACTGAACTGAAACTCCCAACATTCTTCACCACTAAGCTAGCTAAGCAAGCTCTGCAACATCTGGAGCACCACACGCTGCCCATCCTTGCTCTAGAATATGCCTGGCTCTATCACTTACACAAGATATTTCTATCTATAGAAAGAGATGTTTTTGATCTGTTGAAGCTGTTGTTGGGTTCTGGCATGCAAGACAACAGTGCAGTCTTCAGAATTCCCACAGCAGCTCACTACCTTTATGCATACTCATTCTAGTTATAATCTTACCTCTGTCATCAGCCTCACTGTCATTGTCATCCCATTTCTCTGAGTCTCCACATCCCGTCTTATTATCAAATCTCCCTTTAAAATAAATTTACAGAACACTGTAAAACTGGTCTATACATGTTTAGTCACACAGTTGAAACTAACAGTTAATACATAAGTTAGGAAAGAATTTTTGTGAATGTCAGAACTGAGGATTATCTAGCCAGTCGAAATATAACTTAATTATATAAGGCAACAATAAAATTTATATGGATTTTGGAGATTAGCTCAATATAGTGAAACAAAACCAGAGAATTCATCTGCCTGGTCATATCTATACTCAAAACCTATATATTTCTTTCTTTTTTTCTTAGCAAGCCAATGGTGAAAAAGATAACAGCATTATGTGTGGTAGAGATGAAAATTTCCTGTTGGGGGGAAGAGGAAATTTGGTGGATTTTTAACAGTCTAGTGCCAAAAAAAATGAGTTTATCAGTGCAAAAACTGAGGACTCTGGGTTTGACAGAAAAGAAAAGAAAAAAACTCCAATGAAATATCTTCTCTTTTGGAATGAAATAAATGTTTTGAAGACAAAGTTTGACTTGTTCAGAATTCCAAAACTGCAAAATAGCTAGATTTGTGTGCAAGACATTCAATGATTTTAGCCAATGGACATCCCTGTGCATATACAACATTCAAATTCAAGATGTATTTTTGCTACTGTGTGGTGCCACCTTCATGGAAGGAGCATATGGGTGCAGCCTCATTGCTTATGATGGCAACGTACTTTTGAAACATTCAACGTTCATTTATTTAAAGTATTTATACTCAGCTCTTCAGCAACAAAGGCTTTCAGAGCCCATTAATCTGGCAGTTTCCTGCCCTCAGGTTTACAATCTAACTAAGAGATGACACACAAGGAAAAGGGAATAACAATCGGGGGAGAGGATAATACTCTTAAATATTGTCAATGTGGAGTAAACTATTTTAACTAACTATACTGCTAGTCTTAAGGACATATGATTGAATAATACTATTTCTAGCCAAATCACACACTTTATTTTGCTTATTACAAAATGTATGTTTTATGTTTTATTCCAAGGGTATTAAAAGAACTGGCAGAAGTAATCTCAGAGCCACTAGCAATAATCTGGAGAGCAGAGGTCTCAGCAGACTGGAGGAAGGCAAATGCTGTCCCCATCTTCAAAAAGGGGGGGGAAAGAGGATCCCAATAATTACCGCAGATTATTAAACAGAGGGCCAAAACACACTGCAGAAATAATCCAGTCTGAGACTGCTTTAACTGCCCTGGCTCAATGCTAGGGAGTTCTGGGAACTGTAGTTTTTGTGAGACATTTTGCCTTCTCTGTCAGAGAGCTCTGGTGCCACAATGAACTGCAATTCCCAGGATTCCCTAGCAATGAGCCAGGGGCAGTTAAAGCGTTCTCAAACTGGATTATTTCTGCAGTGTGCTTTGGACCAGAGTCTACGAACATTTAGAAGCAACAGCCATAATCACATAAAGTCAACATGGGTTTCTCAGAAACAAGAACTAATCTGATCTCTCTTTCTGATAAAATTACCAGCATGGTAGATGATGGGAATGCTGTAGATATAGCATATCTTGATTTCAGTAACGCCTTTGGCAAGGTCCCCCGTGATATTTATGCGAACAAGCTACTAAATTGTGGGCTAGACAATGCAACTACAGTGGTGCCTCGGGTTACGAAATTAATTCGTTCCGCCGCCGCTTTCGTAACCCGAAAAGCATTCGCAAGCCGAAATGCCATAGGCGCTAATGGGGAAAAGCCGCGATTCCGTGCGAAAAAGCCGAAAAAAGCACCAAAATTTTTTTCGTAACCCGAAATAACCTTCATAACCCGGAACAATTATTTCCTATGGGATTTTTTCGTATCCCGGAAATTTCGTAACCTGGGTATTTCGTATCCCGGGGTACCACTGTATTAGGTGGATTTGTAAATCATTGACTGGCCAAACCCAAAGGGTGCTCAGCAATGGCTTCTTTTCATCCTGGAGAGAAGTGACCAGTGGGTTCTGTCCTGAGCCCAGTGCTATTCAACATCTTTATCAATGAATTGGATGACAGAATTGGGGGCATACGTCTCAAATTTGCAGATGACACCAAATTAGGAAGGATAGCTAATACCCCAGAGCACAGGATCAAATTTGAAAATGGCCTCTAAATAGACTAGAATAGACTCTGTACCATCACACACACACACACATATATATATATATGCAAAATACAACCAATAATCCCCTTACCTGAAGAAGGGAAAGACTGAGGACATTTGTCAATCTTCAGAGTGTTGGAGGTGGATGTTCTACAAAACTAAAGTGGAAAACAAGAACACAACGTGTTTGAAACATCATAACCTAGAAGAACCAATTACAAATATATGATATGCTAGATACAGGTCAAATTTGGTTAAAGCAGAGCAGAGGACTAAGCATAAAAGAAATGGAACCACTAGACAAGCAGACCAGGGGAAATTAGGAAAGTGGAAAGAACATAGAGGAAAGCTTTAGAGAGAACAGAAAAGGTACTGTGGAGGAGGAGGAGGAGGAATGTGAGCAGTGGAAAGTCCTGTTCAAGAAAGAGTGCTATCAAGAAGTGACAAATTGGTAACAGGCATGGAAGGCAGCAAATGAGACACAAACATGGTAAGGGCAAATAAGAAAGCAGTGTTGATAAGGCTGTTGCATGCCTTCAAGTTCTTTCCAACTTATTGGGAGTCTTTCTTGGCAAAGGGGGCTCAGCAATGGCTCCTCTTCATCCTGGAGAGAAGTGACTAGTGGGCCTGCCACAGGATAATGCCCTAAGCCTAGTGCTATTCAACATCTTTACCCACGACTTGGATGAAGGAATATAGGGCACATTTGCAGACGACACCAAATTAGGAAGAGTAGCTAATACCCCAAGGACAGGAGGAACAATTCAAAATGACCTTACTAGATTAGAAAGCTGGGCCAAAACTAACAAAATGAATTTCAACTCTGAGAAATGCAAAGTACTGTACTACACTTAGGCAGAAAAAAATGAAATGCAAAGATATAGGATGCTGGGTGGGAACCTGACTGAACAAGACTATGTGTGAAAGGGATCTAGGAGTCCTAGCAGACCACAAGTTGAACATGAGTCAACAGTGCGATGCGGCAGCTAAAAAGGCCAATGCTATTTTAGGCTGCATCAATGGAAGAATAGTGTCTAGATCAAGGGAGGTAATAGTGCCACTCTATTCTGCTTTGGTCAGGCCCCACCTGGAATACTGTGTCCAGTTCTGGGCACCACAATTCAGAAGGGATGTTGAGAAGCTGGAGCGTGTCCAAACGAGGGTCACCAAATGGTGATGGGCATGGAAAGCATGCCCTATGAGGAAAGACTTAAGGAGCTGGGTATGTTTAGCCTGGAGAAGAGATTGTTAAGAGGTGATATGATAGCCCTGTTCAAATACTTGAAGGGATGTCATATTGTATAAATAAA
>NC_056527.1:130314723-130351095 GCF_019175285.1 Sceloporus undulatus | reverse complement strand
ATTATTATTATTATTATTATTATTATTATTATTATTATTATTATTATTATATTGAGGATGGAGCAAGCTTGTTTTCTGCTGCTCCAGAGACTAGAAAATGGAGCAATGGATGCAAGGTACAGGAAAAGAGATTTCAGTTCAACATTAGGAGGAACTAACTGACAGTAAGGGCTCTTAGACAGTGGAACACACTCCTTCCTCGGAGTGGAGTCTCCTTCTTTGGAGGTCTTTAAGCAGAGGCTGGATGGCCATCTATCGGAGATGCTTTGATTGAGAGTTCCTGCATGGCAGGATGGGGTTGGACTGGATGGCGCTTGGGGTCTCTTCCAACTCTATGATTCTATGTTTGTTTGGGTATTATTTACATAGAATCACAGAGTTGGAAGAGACCCCAAAAAGGGCCCTGATCCAGTCCAACCCCATTCTGCCATGCAGGAACTCTCAATCAAAGCACCCCCAACAGGTCCTGATCTCTGGAGCAGCAGAAAACAAGCTTGCTCCCTCCTCAATATGACCTTTTGGGTTCAGCCAATCAACAAACTATAGATCCACCGAACATATAGATCCACTGAACCCTGGAGACTGGGGTCTGAATCCTGGCTCAGGCACAAAAACCCACTGGGTGCCCCTGGGGCAAGTCACACTCTCTCAGCCTCAAAGGACAGCCAGGGCAAAACCCCTCCGAAGACATACTGCCAGGAAAACCCTTTTCCCTGACATGAGCCTAATAATACATCTGAGGAAGTGGACTTAATCTATGTATATTCATTTATTTAGTTGTTATATTTGTTTGTATCCCGCTCTTTTTCCCCAGGACTGGGACTCACTGAGCGGCTTCACGGCATTAAAAACAGCACCATAAAAACATAAAAATAAATAAATACATACATAAATTATTACCATATTAAAACAGATAGTTTTTAAAAGAATAAAACATACTTTAAAAAAGATAAAGCTATAAATAAGAGGAGGGGGGGGGGGGGGAAACTGTAACCAACTCCAGCTCCCAGAATTCCACAGCCCTGACCCAGAGGGCCTTTAAAGCCGTGTCAAACTTGGCTATTTCTCCAGTGTGGAGGCAAAGAGGTTCATTATCGAGATTAACCAGATTAATTAAGTCTAAGTTGCCAACTTCTTTCTTTCAGGCGCCTCTTGGTTTGAGAGACTAACATGGCGGCCAACTGTGCCGCTGAGCATGTGCAGAGTGCCTGCCTATGGAGAACACAGGCTTCCAAAAGGGTGCCTTCCATTTTGAAGGCGATGAGGGTGAAGGAGGCAGCGAAGCAGCCGGGGGAAGCTGAAGGAGAGCCTTTCCTTCCCCTTAGGCTTACTTTCTGAGGGAGGCAACCGTCGCCCGCCGCGGAAGGCAGCCCTCCGGGCAACGAAGCCTCCTTCGCCGGCCACATTCCCTCGCCTTCGAAGCACGAGAGAACGAAGCGCGGCAGAAAGGGGCGGGGCCAAGGCCCTCCCACGTGACGCACAGCAACGTTGGAAGGGGTGGGGCCGCACGCAGCGCTCTCCCTCGCTCTCTCGGTTGCTATGGAGACCGCTGAGGCCTAGAGTGCTTTAAGCAGCCTGAGAGGACAGTACAGAGATAAAAACGGTTTCCCGACACTTTAACTGACAGGGTTCAATAATATGCCCTGGAATCCTGGGAGCTGTAGTTTCATGAACACACACACACACACACATATATATATCTATATGTTGGCCATATGTGAAAGCACAGTGACCTCCCGCAATATCTCCATGTTGCCAACCCAACGCACAAAGCACAAGCTTTCCAAGCCCCACAGGCTTCTTTGTCAGGAAAAAGGTGTAATACAAATCATAAAAGATAAAAATAGATTATCATGGTGGCTGTCCACCCTCAGAAATAATCCTGCATCCACACTGGAGAAATAATCCAGTTTGGCACCGGTTTAACTCTATCTGGATCAAGGCTATGGAATTCTGGGAGTTGGAGTTTGTTGTGGGGCCCAGAGCGGAGCTCTGGCAAAATCAATCCATGAACCCATGGATAGTGGAAGCCATAGATGCAGGATCCTTGGGTAATTTCACAGTGCTTGTGGGTATACAATATTTTTTGCCGTTCCATTGTCTGTGTACATAATAAAGATCATCTGGTTTGTCAACTCTCCACAACACGTAACATATATATAATTGTCCGTAGTGTGAGAAGCAATCCGTGTCTAGATCTAAACCGCACAATTCTAAAGATTGGCCCCAATCTCTTAAACTGAAATGTCATACCTGTTGGGGTGTGTAAAAAACATATTTTTAGGTGTGACATGTGTCTATGTATGTGTGTGTGTGTATAAACATATTAGGTATATAAATCGTGCATGTGTTGGAACAGAATGTCGTGTCCAAATTTCAAAGCAATCAGTGAAGAGCTTTCAGAAGTTTAAGCTTTTGAACAAATGAACATTTATGTTTTTATTGATATAGATTGTGAAGCGGCTGAGCCCCAGTTCTGGGGAAAGGACAGGATACAAATAAATATGATGATGATGATGATGCCGACGACAATAATTGAGCCAGGGCAGTTAAAATGGCCTCAGACTAAACTATTTATGCAATGTAGGCTGGAACTTAGTCTCCATTTCTCTCTTGCAAGTAGATTTCACATTATAATGTTGGTAGCAGTACAAGACATTTTTAAAGTAAGACAGTAAGATACACCCTGATTTACAGAACATGTATCTGTAACAGTTATATTGGCTGCATCTGCACTGCAGAAATGATCCAGTTTGACACCTTTTTAACTGCCGCGACTCAGTGCTATGGAATTCTGGGAATTGTAGTTTACTGTGGCACCAGAGTGCCTCTGACAGAGAAACCTAAATGTCTCACAAAACTACAGTTCCCTGTATTCCATAGCATTGAGCCATGGCAGTTAAAGTGGTGCCAACCTGGATTATTCTGCAGCGCAGACAGAAACAACATGCGTTTGAGGAAGCGGACTACATTTCCCAGAGGCCTTTGCGCCACGTGTTAAAGGCGGAAGGGAAAGGTGAAAGAGCCAAATCATAGAGGAGCCGCCAGAGCGTCGCTACAGAGGTAGGAGCAAAGGAGGCATCTGTACCGCAGAAGTAATCCGGTTTGGCACCGCTTTAACTGCACTGGCTCCATGCTAGGGAATTCTGGGAGCTAGTTTTGTGAGACATTTAGCCTTCTCTGTCAGAGGGAGCTCTGGTGCCACAATAAACTGCAGTTCCCAGGATCCCCTAGCATTGCAATGAGCCTGGGCAGTGAAAGCGGTGTCAAACTGGATCCTTGCTGCAGTGTGCCTTGGACCTTGTGCAGTGAGGTTGTTTCCATTAAAGGGATGTTCTTGTTTTACGATGCAAAAGGCAATTGCAGTTTCAGTGTCTGCATCCACACTGGAGAGGTCACCCGCTTTGGCACCGCTTTAACACTTCTTCTGGCTCAAGGTTATGGAATTCTGGGAGTTGGGGTTTTTATTGTGGGGCCCAGAGTAGAGCTCTGGCAAAATCAATCCATGAACCCATGGATAGTGGAAGCCATAGATGCAGGATCCTTGGGTACGAAGGGCTGGCTGCAGTGGGGGGCTTCAGGGCTTCTTCATATAAGCTGCTCTGATAGATAGCCTTTCGGCTGAAGAGCAAAGTATAAATAATAGTTATTATTATTGTTGTTGTTGTTATTATTATTATTATTATATGTATTGGGGCTCTGAGCGACTTGCCTGCAGTTGTTTTTTTTGTGTGTATGTATGTGGGTCTTTTGGGGTCATGTTCCATAAGAGTTTCTTCCTGACGTTTCGCCAGCACCTGTGGCTGGCATCTTCACTCTCTTCCATGCCACCATTCTCTGAAGATGCCAGCCACAGATGCTGGCGAAACGTCAGGAAGAAACTCTTCTAGAACATGGCTGCATGGCCCAAAAACCCCACAAAAAACTATGGATGCCGGCCATGAAAGCCTTCGACTTGCCTGGCTTGGCAAGGCAGGTCTACACAAAGCACTCAGCCTCTGTCCTTTAAATTTCCCAGAATGCACTAATGATGCCAAGCCAGAATCATTATCCAGACGCATGGCCCTTCTTGGCATGTAGTAGCACAAAAAAGAAATGGAGAGGATGAAGGACCAGTGTCAGAAGTGGTTCCACCAAAGACGACATGATAATTTATAGACTCTTGCATCTATATGCAGATGCAGCAGTTTGAAACCTATTTAATTATTATTATTATTATTTATATCGCGCCTCTCCCTACGGATCAAGGCGGGCTATAGAAAACAAAAATAACAACAAAATACATGATATATTTAAAATTCAGGACAATCCCCTACCCCCAACCTCCCTCCCTTCCCTAAAAACCTAACAAATTAAAAACAATATAAAATACTAATTAAAATTAATTAAAATGCTTGAGGCAAGACATCTTAATCAGTGGAGCGGGGGGGGGGGGGTTAATCTGGAAAGGCTTGCCGGAAGAGATCCATCTTAACAGCCTTTTTAAAAGCTTCAAGAGTGGAAATCTGACGGATCCCCTCCAGCAGGTCATTTCTAGCCTAGGAGTAGTGGATGAAGAGGCTGTACTGGCTCCATATCTATTGAAGTGTGGGGTTGTTTGTTTTGGTTTGGAGAGGCAATGAAACATTTTTGCTGGGGACTTTTTCACACTCCCCTGAACCACAGCACTACAACACTGTTATCCCCTCTATTGTAAACCGCTCGGATTCCCAGTGATTGGGCGGTATATAAATAAAACCTATTATTATTATTATTATTATTATTATTATTAACTCTCCAGCAGAGAATCTCCAATACCTCACCAAAGTGCAAAACCCCAGGACTCTACGTCAATTGTAGTAGTATCAAACTACTGCAACTGTGCAGCTGAGAAGTGTAAGATATGCAGCCCTCCAAGTCGAACTGCAATCCCCCGCAGCCCTAAACCAATGGTGACATGCTGGGAGTTACAGTTCAACATTTGAAGGACCACACAATTCCCATGCTTTGTCTAGGTATGTCCTGTGTAGGTTTCATTTAGTACTTCAAGACAGTAAGCCTATTCTATTACCTGGAAGTAAGCCTCACTTTGCCATTGCAGCCTACTCCTAAGTAGGTATGCATAACGTTTCACAAAAAGATTTCCGCTCTGAACTTTATGACTTGCATCTTACAGATACGTTCTTCTAGCTGCATGTGTCTGTAAAGTGGCAACCGTTCTGTGCAAAGACTGGTTAGAAATATGGAACCGTTAGCTTGTCTCATATTATTCCAGAGGAGATGAAAGAATAAATCATTCTGGCAGTGAAACTATGGAGACAATCCTTTCAGTCCACACACTTTTAATTTAATCCATACATCCAGAAGTTAAAAAATTATAAAATCTGTGAAATCATACAGGATGTTCACATCTTTAGGGAAAGGGAATTGGTTTCAAGATCTTGCAATCAAGAATAAAAGTTATTACTCTTGAGCTAAATAGATTATCTGTACTGTATCCTATGTGGGGCAGTTGTTTCACAAAAGTACAAGAATTTTCTGCCCAGGAATTCCCAACTCTGAAACCAAGAACAGATTTAAAACCAAAAAGCAGGAGTATTTGGGTTCAAAAGAGACAAGACAGTATAGTTCAGAGTAAGCAGATCTTTGGGCAATGCTAAGTAATGCCCACTCTTGTGGAAGGAGCTGTAAAGATGCTGGATTCCTAGGAGGAATAGGAATACCTAGGTATTACTCCATTTGCCAGGTCACACCGTATTCCCCAGCGGAGAGCAGATCTCTTCTTTTCTGTAGGCACAAGGTAATTGTTGGGGATATAAACATGATGAGCTCTAGGAGGCAATTCTGACTTGTATTGCATCTGCTCCCGGATGCTCCAGCGCACACCTTTCCTGGGATCTTCCCCTGGTAGTCGTAGTAACTCCCAGTCATGCTTATGCTCCAAGTAACGGGCTACTCGATCAGTCTTCATCCTGTTCCGGCTTAGTTGGTCGAATTTTGGTGGTATGAAAGACTTGGGGTGGCCAGAAAAGATCAAATCCTGCTCAAAGGTGCTGCGGCTCTCACTCCATCTTTGGGAACTGTGGCTCTGGCTCTCTTCTGTAGCTCTCAGGGAAGAGGGAGTTTCTGACTGTGAGGAACTGTTTTGTTCACACTCCTCCTCAGGCTCTTCTTCTTGGTGGGTTTTCAGATTCTGACTGAGCTCACTGTACTCAGGGTCACTTGGACTGCTGGATTGGGTTTCGCTAACGACTGACTCATCTGTCACCTGTACTTCTCCATCAGCCGTGTGCCTTAAAACCTTCCTTTTCATTATAGGTTTTCTGGAAACGCTGGAATCCTCGGGAGTCGCTGGCTGCAGGGTGGGTTCTGCCTGAGGCTGTCTGACCTTCACAGGATGATGCACATGTCTGGCGAAAGAGGCCACTGAGGCTTTTGCATAGGGGTCTGGTTGAGACACAAGACAAGGCTGCCTTGGACTATCACCATCTCCCTGTTCTGCACAGAGACGAATAAATTGCATTGCAACTTCTTTGAGCTGATCATCATGGCTCATTGAGGTCCATTGGTAATGATCAGGTCCCATCCATTGTTCCATTGCTTCTCTCTGATTTTTGTGGTTGCCAATTCTGAAACATAAAGAGGCTAGTCAGCACACAGTGCATCATACCAGCCTAAAGGTTTTGTTTAAAACTTTTCCCCCACTTGTTGAATTGTACAACTACTATCTCTGTGTTGTATTACACTCTGATTCTATCCTCATAAACATGTAACTTCTATATGCCTGGTGCTATCAGTGTCTCTGACGAAGTAGATCGAAATCCATAAAAGTTCACATAAACTAGTTAATCTTAAATATGCTGTTAGATTCTGTTTTACCTCTCCATTTTTTAAATCTTTCAATATTAGAAGTTAAACACAAACTTGATTACCTCTAGAAAAATGCAGTTAAGAGTTTACAGTCCATTGCTGTATAGCTTCTAGTAGATAAAGTGTAAAAATCAGATAAAATAATTTTAATTATTCCTGCAAATATCCCCTTTTCTCTATCTGCCTACAAACTGCTATAATTCTCATGTCAACGTTTTTAAAGGATTCTCACTATGGCCAAAGATGGGAACGAAACAGAGAAGCTGCTGGAGAAGATCCAGGAATTGGAAGAGACTGTGCAAAGACTGGAAGAAAGGCTTCTGAACAGTAAGGAGAACCCAGTCACAGCAACTAGCCTACCAACATCAGGAAAAACCAAGAAGCTTAAGCAGCGGCCATTTGATTTTAGTGCTTATGGGCAAAGACATGTGGCACTGAAAATAGCCTACCTGGGTTGGGGATACCAGGGCTTTGCTAGCCAGGAGAACACCAACAATACCATTGAAGAAAAGCTCTTTGAGGCTCTTTGCAAAACTCGGCTGGTTGAGAATAGGCAAACCTCCAACTATCACCGTTGTGGGCGCACAGATAAAGGAGTCAGTGCCTTTGGACAGGTGGGTACAACATCTATCTGACTTTGGAAGCAGCACTTGAAAATAGAGAGCCTCTAGATCTATTTCATGAAAGCCCCCTTTACTTTGTTTTTTAGAAGGCATGGCAAGAGTTGTTTAGCAACACCAGGATGGCTTATAGGTTTCATTAAGGCTTTCCTACCTCTTTCCCCTGAAATTGGAATGTCCTTTAACAGTTTAGATATTAGAAAAGCACTAAACCTAAAAAGAGATGTGAAACATCCAGAAATTTGAAAAATATGGGAGGGAAAGCAGAAACTTGGAAAAACTGAAAGATGGTACCCTTTAGAGATTTTAGTAACATAAATATTCAGAATATAATAGTTCTGTTTGTAACTACTTTTCATATTAATTCTGTTACAAATGGATCTACAAGGTCCTGAAATATAAGGATCATCTGTGATTTTGCCAGAAGAACAGGTAAATGATATATGTATGTATAAAAGAAACCCATCAATATTAGTCAAACAAATTTCACTGCTTCATAGTGTCAAGCAGAAATAATGTGCTCATTCCTATAAAAAGAGAAAAGGAAATCAAGATCAGGAATTACAATGATCAATAACTGAATATGTTATTAGGCAAGCACATCTTCTTATTACACGATTACTGAAATAAACCAAATTATACTGGAAGTTTTTGTTTTTCACTGCAAAAACAAGTAATGAATAACCATCAATACTTGAAGTTTGTAATGAACAGGTGCTTTGTTAGGTTCAAGGATTGAATTAACTACAAAGCCAAGGAGGATCTTGAGTTAAAAGTCTCTACCAAATTATTTAAGATCCAGCCATGAAGATAAGCTATTACAAAACAGTCTGACCGGAAGAATCCTTATTAAACATTCAATTACCATCAAACTTAACTCCAAAATACCATCCTTGTCTAACGTTTCAGGTGATTTCCTTGGATCTCCGCTCAAATCTTTCTGAGAATAAACCTGGAGATACTACAAACAACAAAGCAACCAAGACTTCAGAAATCTTCTATACCCACATCTTGAATCAAGTTCTCCCTCCTGACATACGGATACTGGCTTGGGCCCCAGTAGAACCCAGCTTCAGTGCTAGATTTAACTGCTTGAAGAGAACCTATCGCTATTTTTTCCCTCGTGCTGATCTTGATGTCGTTCTCATGAACAGGGCAGCTGAAAAGTTTCTGGGAACCCACGATTTTCGCAACCTGTGCAAAATGGACGTAGCGAATGGTGTCACTAGGTTTCATAGAACAATTCTTGCTGCAAGTGTGCAACCTGTGGAGAGGGACGATGAGACTGAGCAACAAAACCCTTTCCAGATGTACTACTTTGAAGTGACAGGGCAAGCATTCCTGTATCACCAGGTCCGTTGCATGGTGGCTATTCTGTTTCTGATTGGGCAAAGGATGGAGAAGCCAGAGCTTATTGATGAGTTGCTGGATATAGAGAGCAACCCTAGAAAACCACAGTACAGGTATGACTTAATGAAAGGATTTCTAAAAATCAAAAACTGTCTAGACAAATAATTATATTCCAGCCAAAAAACCCTCCAAAACAAAACTCCCTTCCTGACCCTGAAGCCTGTGTCATGTTATTTGGTAATAGGTTTGGAAATCCCAGGCAGAGATTTTTGCCAGCTCTACCACCCAAGATGGATTTGAGCCAATGAAACTAGCAACCCAGTTTCAAGCTTTGTGTATACTTGTGTATTCTTTCACTGACCTGTGTGTGGAGGAGGCCTCATTTAAGGACTAAGAAGTTTATTGTAATATTGCTTCCAATTAGAAAGTGTTGCTTTTGAAAGTTCATGCCGCTTTTTGTGGCGTTCCAGACCTTGGCACTGTCTTTCTTAAGTAACACGTGAAAATGATTTCTGTCACTTTTCACTGTTTCTGCTCTTCAATACAGACTTCTCAGTACCACACTTCTCTATTTTGTATAGTGCAGCTGAACTGCAAGAAAAACCACATCAAGCAAGGTCCTAAGGGAAGAAAGCTAGAGATTGGGAGCAGATGACGTGCAGATCGCACTTGTTTTTGCTGCCTTTGACATGTCCACACCATATATATGTGTGTGTGTGTGTGTGTGTATCCTGGAGGACTAGATATTCCTAGAGAGAACACATTAATAAAATCCGTGAATAATCAAAGCCACAAAAGTCAAAGCCACAAATGTGGAGGGATGAGTGTACTTCTTTGTTGGATTAAGTCATGCACACCTAAAGAACTTATCTTCTCCTTTTGTTTGCAGCATGGCAGCTGAGTTCCCTTTGGTTCTGTATAACTGTGAGTTTGAAAACATCCAATGGCTCTATGATTGCAAGGTCCAGGAATTTAATGTTACTCACCTACAACAGCTTTGGACCAATCATGCTGTTAAAACCCACATCTTGTACAGCATGTTAAGAGGGCTAGACTTTGTCAAGATACCTACAGAGACAGGTAGGAAAATCATTTTGTAGAGTTGAAAAATGTATTCACTCATGCCAGGTCAAAATGCCTCTAACAGACCGCTCTAATTATTATGTAAATGAATGTTTGTTTTATAGTGCTATTTTAACATTGTTTATACATTTTACATATATTCTGTTGCCTAATGGCCTGTTGGCTGAAATAAAGGTATGTTGTTGTTGTAATTATTATGTATTTAAACATTAACAGCCGTTTGACAGAATAGAAGTGATCAATGGGTAACATGTTACATACAAGCTGAGTTTGAGTATAACTAATTGTTTGTTTACAGGTTCAGGAAACGACGCAACGGTTCTTTGGAGAGAGATGACGCCCCCAGTTCACAATCAAATCAGTGCTTTGATCGAAGGAGCAAAAGCTCGCAACTACAAACCATTAATGGACCGCCCCAAATGTGAAGGTTTGGAATCTCGCATTAGCCATTTTGTGCGAAGGGGGCGCATCGAACCTCCGCACTTGAAGAAAACAAAGCATGCTGAAAGGGAAGAAGAGGAACGGATGGAAACTAAGAGGGACGCCGTAGTGGCAGATGGAAATGTTCCAGAGCAAGCTTCAAAGAGGGTTTGCACAAGTATAGACGGCGCTTTCTAGCTCACTTCTGCCTGTTTCGTTTTTTAAAGAGATTTCTTTTTTAAAGAATGCAAGCATTTCACTAAGTATTTTTCATTAAAAATATTATAAAGTAGTATAAAGCCGGCATTTTCTATACTATCCAGTATTGCTTCCCCTTGTTCTTGTTGCTGCATGATGAAAACATCTAAAATACAGTGTTTTGACACTTTTAAGGAACTGTCATGGCAGCTCTAGCAATAACCTATGGATGAGGAGGGTAACTCTGAGGATAGGAATTGTTGCTGCCAAATCATTTGATAATGTTCCTCTCAATTAAACTTTGGGCCCGAAGAGACAGGCCAAAATAAACCTGCTTTGGGTCACTCTGGAGGTATGCTGTTTCAATGAGGCATGCGTCCTAAGAGGCCAAATGCCACGCCAAAGACATGCTCCAATGCTAAGGACTGGAGCGCAGCTTTGGGTCTCTTAAGAAGTGTGCTTCATTGAAACAGCATACCTCCAAAGTGACCTGAACCAGCTTTATTTTGGCCCTTTAGTATCTTAAAAAGATCTTTATTAAATATATACTTGTTAAGAGAAAGCCAGCCACTGATGGCCACAAATTCGCCCAGTACCCACCAAATCCATCCAATCGGCAGCCATAGCTGTATTTCATGGCAAGCGAAGAAGTGCTTCTTTTTCCTGCCCAGAAGCTCCTACAGTTTAAGCCTCAGCAGATGATGCCAAGCCCTGCTATTATGAGAGTGAAGAACGTCTCTGTTATCTTCATACAGCTGCCATAATAAGCGACGTTTGCCTAAGCCAAGCAGCCCTTGTACTCACTGGGCAGTTACTCCGGTCCCTTGATGGTTCTGCTTGCCTTTTCCCACACCTTCCAGCTCCAAAAGACAGAATCATAGAGTTGGAAGGGGGCCCTGATCCAGCCCAACCCCTTCCTGCCATGCAGGAACTCTCCATCAAAGTGTCCATGACAGATGGCCATCCAGCCTCTGCTTAAAGACCTCCAAGGAAGGAGACTCCAACACTTTCTGAGGGAGTCTGTTCCACTGTCAGACAGCCCTTACTCTCCTAATGTTGAGCTGGAATCTCTTTTCCTGGAGCTTGCATCCATTGCTCCATTGTGTTCTCTGGAGCAGCAGAAAACAAGCTTGCTCCCTCCTCAATATGACATCCTTTCAAGTATTTAAACAGGGCTATCATATCACCTCTTAACCTTCTCTCCTCCAGGCTAAACATCCCCAGCTCCCTGAGTCCTTCCTCATAAGGCTTCATGGCTTCCAGACCCTCCTTTGGAGACATGGCTCCAGTTTCTCAATGCCCTTCTTGAATTGTGGGTCCTGACCAGAGCAGCACAGAGTGGCACTATGGCTTCCCTTGATCTAGACACTATGCTTCCATTGAGGCTGAGTTTATTTGCGTTGACCAGAACTCTCATTCTAAGATCGCTGTCACTTTGGGAGAGAAACGGAGGACTGAAAAGCACCGCTTTAACTCTTTCTGTGGCTCAAGGCTCTGGAATTCTGGGAGTTGCAGTTTGTTGCTCTGCTCTGGGCCACACAATAAACTCCAACTCCCAGAATTCCTGAGCCTTGAGCCAGGAAAAGAGTCAAAAGCGGTTCCAAACCGGGTTATCTCTGCAGTGTGGATGCGGCCGATACCTGGCTGCCGCCTCCTCCGCTCCTGGCTGCCTTTGCGCCGCGCGACCGTTACTCTGCAGGGCAACTGCCTTTGTTTAGAAGCGACGTTCGGCTAGCACCGCCCTCTTTTAATCCTCTCGTGCTTATTGGTCGACGGAGCTCGGCTCCGACCTTTTCTATTGGTCGCTCAGCCGCTTTTCACAGCTTCCCGCGACGCTCATTGGGTGTATGCAAGGTGACGTCATTCGAAGGGAGAGGGACGTGATTGGCCACATATCTCTTAGTGGCCCGCCCACCTCCTCGTCTTCGTCAGCGGCGCGAATGGAGCCCGCGAGGACCAGAGGGCGGGGCGATGTCCGAGACCACGCCCCTTCCGGCCGAAGAAAATGGCGGCTCCGTGCAAGGTCCCTCCTCGGCTTCTCTTGGGATTTGCAGCAAGGCCTTTTTCTGGTTCGGAAGCCAGGCCCTTCAGCGCGGAGCGTCTGGCGGAGAAGCTGCGGGCTCAGAAGCGGGAGCAGCCGAAGGAGGCGAGTGAGGAGGCCTTTGTGCAGCGGTTTAATAACGCCTAAGCCTTCCAAGTTTTTTTGGACTACAACTCCCAGAAGCCTCAGCCATCTTGGCCAGGGAAGTGGGATTCTGGGAGTTGAAGTCCAAAGACCAGGAAGGCCAGAGTTGGACATCCTTGGCCTAAGCAAGAATAACAATAACAGTGGCCCCAGAACTTCCACCCAGGAGCCAGGCCCTCCTCCCTGTCGGTGCCTCTCCCACCTTCTCCTCAATGAAATGCTCTGCCAGGAAAGTGAAGAAAGCGTTGGAGTCTCCTTTGGAGACCCTTAAAGAGAAGCTGGATGGCCCTCAGTCAATGGGGATGCTTTGAGGGAGAGTTCCTGCATGGCAGGATGGGGTTGGGCTGGATCAGGGCCCTCTTTGGGGTCTCTTCCAACCCTACGATTCTATGATTCTGTCTTTTGGAGCTGGAAGGGGTGGGAAAAGGCAAGCAGAACCATCAAGGGACTGGAGTAACTGCCCAGTGGGTACAAGGGCTGCTTGGCTTAGGCAAATGTCAAGTGAGGTATAGCAGAGTCTCCTTCCCTGGAGGTCTTTAAGCAGAGGCTGGATGGCCATCTGTCATGGACGCATTGATTGGGAGTTCCTGCATGGCAGAATGGGCTTGGACTGGAACAGGGCCCTCTTTGGGGTCTCTTCCATCTCTAGGATCCTATGATGCTTCTGAATGTGTGTCATCTGATGCAGGAAGGCATCATCCAAGGTCTCAGTTTGGCTCCAAGGTCTCTAGTAGACCTCCGCCACCACGTCCCTTTTGTTTCCCTCCCATTTAATTTTAACTTGAGGCGGCAAAAGTGACGCAACAAAGAGATGGACTAACTACCCTATGCTTCCCTCACCATTTCTCCATAGGCTCCCAAAGACCCGGTGCGAAGGCGCGTCTGGGAACTTGTGCAGCTGACCCAGCAGTTGCAGCGGGTTCATCCTAACGTTCTGGCCAAAGCGCTCAAAAGAGGGATCCTCTACCAGGACGACAAGATCGTTGTCATCAACAAACCCTACGGCCTCCCTGTTCACGGTAAGAGGAGTGTTGCCTTTAGGGTCTGAAATGGTTGATGGAGAATCATAATTGGCGGACAGCTCTAAAAGGTTCAGATAAAGATTCACGTTTGCAGCCCACGGTCTTTATTAGATTTGAATTGAATCTGTACAGCCAGGTCCTGATATCAAATGCTGAGGGAAAGCAACCAGACGGCTTCCACTGTCATTTTTTGCTTATAGGCTTTCTAGATTTTTGAATTATATACATGTTATCATTTATTTAGATTTCTATAATGGGTTTATAAGTTGTGCATTTTAAGGTGTTCATAGGTACTCATATTGTATGTATATTCAATTTTGTATTTTATATATTTTTCTATCTTTTTATACTCTCTATAGACTTTCTGTAGAATGTTATTGTATGGATTACTATGTTTTGAGGTGTTTTGAGACAGCCCTAGGGCTATTCACTACATGATTGGTTGATTGATTGAATTACATACACATTCTGTTAACCTAATCCATAATCATCTTCTAGTTAGACATCCAGCAGTCTAAATTAAAAGCCTTTCTGGATAGAGATTGCCTCTAAGCAGCTGCCCTGTATGTTGAATAGATAAATCTAGCAAATTAAATAAAATCATGTTATCCATTAGTTATTCAAGTCCTTCTTATTCTCTCCCTGTTAAAAAGGAGACAATTCAGAGGCAGTAGACATAACATATTGCCATATTCCTACTGGGGAAATACAAGAAAGAGATGTGATTATCTACTAGTTCCTCCTCCTCCTCCTCCTCTTCCTCTTCATATTTTTACTACTATTACTACCACAGAAGAAACCAAGAGAGGGACACACTGCTGAATTTCCCAGTGACTGCTCTTTCTGCATACTCTATTATTGTTATACTTTATGTATATAGAGCTGTGTCTCTGCAGTCTGAAAGCAAGGAGGATAAAGTGTGACTCAATGCTGCACACAGTCCCTGAGGCCATGTTTGTCAACCTCAGGGTCCCCCCCCCCCAAAAAAAAGTACCCAAATTCCCACTAGAGCTGTTGCAAGGCAAATTTGTCATGTTTTTGACCCTCAAAACTCAGAAGAGGCATTTGTTAAAATGGGAAGTGACTTGGCTCAGAACAATAATGTGTTGTAAATGCACCACTATGGTTCCTAGAGGATATTAGGTGACGAAAAAGATTTTTTCATGGGAAGGGACTATGGGGTGCAGGGAGCAAGGAAGGAGCCAAACCCAGCTTGAAGGAATTCCTCTTCACCACTGATGACTAAGAAGCTTCATGGTAAGTACCAGTGTTTTGTTTTCACACCTTGGGAGTGTCACTGTTGTGGAAAGCAAGACTGTTCTTTCTTTCTGCTTACGTAATTAGGACTGTTGCTGTTTTCATCCTAGGTGGTCCCAAAGTAAAGACTTGCATTGCGGATATTCTGCCAATACTGGCAAAGATGTTGTATGGCATGAAGTCTGAACCCCTTCACTTGTGTCACCGGCTAGACAAAGAAACAACCGGGGTGATGGTGCTGGCACGAAACCAGGACACAGCACACCAGGTCCAGGAGTTTTTCAGGACCCGGCAGGTGGAGAAGAAATACTGGTATGTGAGATCTTACTGTCTTTCAACCATTTTATTTCGTTCTTACTTTATAAGAAACTTCGGCCTGTTACAGACTGCCAAAATAAAGCTGCTTCGATTCTCTTTGGAGGTATGCTATTTAAATGAGGCATGGGTCCTAAGAGTCCGGAGGTCACGCCAAAGCCACACTCCATTCCTAAGCACTGGAGCCCAGCTTTGGTGCAGCTTCCAGATTCTTAGGATGCAGGCATCATTTAAACAGCATACCTCCAAAGAGACCTGAAGCAGCTTTATTTTGGCAGTCTGTAACAGGCCTTCGATTTTATACACCAGACAGGGAGCCTGTGATCCTCTAGCTACTGTTCAGCTGCAATAATAACAGTCCTATAGGCTAGCCAGTGATGAGAAAGGAAGGGAATTTCAGTCCAACATATTGTTCTCAATCCTTTTATAAATCAATAATCCCTTCAGAACTACAGCTGTGTTGTAGTATCAGTTAAGAAAGCATCCTTTGTGCCTCCCACAAAGAGTGCTGGTGATCAAGGCAGAGGACTGAAGCACTGTGTTGTTTACTGTGGTCACTTTCATAGGGCAATCTGTATTGGACAACCAAAGCCGACAGAAGGTCTTGTGGATATTCCCATTGTGGAGAAGGAAGTTGAGAGCCAGCAGTCACACTTTAAAGTGAGTTTACTTCTGTCATTCACATTTTACCTCTTCCAGATTCCCCTCACCCTGGCTATTCTGATATTTCTCATTGTTTCAAGAATTAAGATTTGTTACTTACATGAAATAAGTTAAGTAATTTGAATGAAGTTTTGAGAAAGTGAAAAATGAAAGGAGGGAGAAGGTGGAAGAAGATTGGTGTTTGAGAGGTTGTATGAAAGAGAAAATAAGGGAATAAGAAACATATAGAAGGCTAAAGGGGAAGCTGGGGAGGTGATATGTATGAGGAAGGTAAGAGTGAAAGAGAAGGAGAAGAAAGAAATAAGTAGGAGGACAACAGAGTTGAAACCTTTGATAGATCAGGATGTGAAGAATGAGAAAGATGTCAGTATTGTTTCATATGCAAATGTTTTAATATGTAGGTTATGTATGTATATATGTGAGAGAATGTGTCTTGTGTTTTTATATTCGCAATAAAAAGATTTGTTACTTAAGCTTTATATCTTGAATATTTAACACATTTAGTGCAATGTGGGATTGCACATTTGCATGGTGATACATTAAATTGTCTGTTTTTTGCTCAGATGACACTAGCTCCAAACTATTGCATGTCCCATGAGGATGGAAAGATGTTTAAAGTACGCCAGCACCGAGATGCCCATATGGCAGTGACCCGATACCGTGTGCTCAGCAGCTGTCCCTCCTGTACTTTCCTTGAACTGCACCCAATTACAGGTAAAGTCTTTCTTCATCGGTATCTTTAGGTGCCATTTTTTTCTGTAATTTCTGCTCTTTTCCCGGCAGCATCGCAAGAAGTTGGTATCAAGTATCAAAAGCTTACCAGGGCATCTTAAAACCTAATGGGTTTTATTTCAGTTGACTACTTTTGCTGCCTGGTTTTGTAGTACTGAATACAGGTGAAATTTGGTCATCTTAGGTTCATAGAATCATGCAGTTGTTGGGAACTCAAGAGTCTTCTAGACCAATTCCCCGACAATGGTTGAATCCACACCTAAAGCATCCCTTACTGATCATCATCCAGCTATCTTTAAGACCTCCAATGAAGGAGAATCCAAACCTTCAGAAGCAGTCAGTTCCACTGACAAACATTAAGAGGAGCTCTAGTGTTTACTTGCACTCTCCTTTCTTGCAGTTTGAGTCCATTGGTTCAGACCTTACACCTGACGGCATCACAAAACAATCTTACTCTATCCTCCATGTGGCTGCCCTTCAAATACTAAAGATGGGTATTAAAACCACTCTGTCTTATCTTCTCCAGGCTAAACATGTCAAACTGCTTCAACAGTTCTGTATAAAGTTGGTTTCAAGACTCCCTGATTGTGCTGCATCTTTCTTGAATGTGTGCCTAAACTGAACCTAGTACTGCAGATGAGGTGTGAACTAGGCAATGGAGGGAGGTTCTATTACTTCCTTTGATCTGTCACCATAGTTTTGTTAATACAGCACCCTCACTACATCTTTTATTTTGCTTTCACCAGGTTGAACATTATTTTTCCACCTTTCACTGATTAACACTTCTCTACAAATAGACCTTGTTCCTTTTCCTTTCAGTATAACTCAAAAATATGTTTGCTTTGAGTGTAGCTCAAAGGTATCCACAGTATCTTGCCTTTGAGAAAGTCCCATCAATCATGAAACCACAGAATCATAGTGTTCAAAGGGGCACCATAAGCCATTTTGTCCAACCCTCAGCTCAGTGCAGGAACTCCAACTAGAGCATCTCCAGTAGGTAGCTGCCTAGCTACTTTTAGAAGTCCAGAGAAAGAGACCTCACCACCTCTCTTGATAACTGGTTCCATTGCCAAGCCACTCTTACTCTCAAGAAGCTCCTCAGGAAGTCTCCCAGGGTGGCCCCTGTTCCATGCAGGAACACCAACTATAGCATCTCCAATAGGTAGCTGCTCAGCCTCTTATTTAAAAATAAAATGTTAAATTTAAAAATAAAATAATTAATAAATAACCAAAAATAAAATAATCCAGGGGCAACCCAGCCCAGTTAGTTTCCATCTCCCTACCAAGACACTTCAACCTCCCCTTCAACCATGACATCCAATAAGGGCTTCTCTCTTTTACCCCGTTCACCATGCCTCTTCCACCTGCCCACCTTCCCTTCCTGAAACTTTCTACTCAGATTCACAATAATGTTCTGCTGTACTAAGGATTCCCCCCCCCCCCCATTTTTATTGCTCTGCCAGAACCTTCCTCAGAGACGTATTATATGTGAAACTCAATCTGGGCAGATAGTTACCAAGAGTGGTAATATTGGCTGTTCTGTTTACAAAGTTTCCCTTCTACTTAGGAGTGAAACATCAACTCAGAGTCCACTTGGCCTATGGTTTGGGATGTCCAATCCTTGGGGATCACAAATATTCCCACTGGAACAAGCTGGCACCACAGGTAAGGAGGTCATGGTAAAAGGAGCTGTTGAGCGCATTTTAACGTGTTATGAGATATGTGTATAGGTGTGCTGAAGAGATTTTATTTTAAAAAAAGAGTAATGCTTTAATGTAAGAATTGTTGGCTTTTGTTTCTTAATTTTCAATGACTCCTGTGTATTCCTGATTGAAAGTAAGACTGGCACACCAGAATTATCTGTGATCGTTATTCAGCTATTCCATGATGTTGGTGAGGCTAAAAGAATTTCCTGCTGCTTACTTAGCAGAACCTCCTTTGAAAATTAATAGTTTTCCCTTAGCAATCACTGTTACATTGTGGGTTTTTTTAATTGTTAAATGTGTCTTCTCTTTTTTGCAGAAGCTTCCTGAGAGTACCTTAAAGAGACTAGGCTTGGAACAAGTCAAAGCCCGCTACCTTCCACTCCACCTCCATGCCCACGAGCTCATCCTGCCTGAGATAGATGGCAATACGGAAAAGAAAATCCACTTGGTCTGCAAGCCTCCCCTCTTCTTCAGTCGCTCCTTAAAACGCCTGAAGCTGGAGTTTCCCGAATCAGAAAAAAAATGAACAGAAACGTGGGTGGCTTCTGTTGCTTTGCTGGAACAATTCTTTTTCTTCACGTTCTAGTACTTTGTGTGAGTTTCCACAAGGTACAGAGCAATCTAACATTGCAAGAAAGTGCTTTCCCAAGAAGCATGCAACCCAAAGATATTTGTATCTCTGGCAACTCAAAGCAGCCCTGAAGAGTGAAGTTGGTGATAATAAAGGCCTGTGTTCTAGGTTTGGAACAAAAGGGAACCATTTGAAGATTGAACAGGCCACTTGACATGTAATGGCTACTAAAACAACAGTTACTCGTGTAAAAATGCTATGGGTTGGGAGCTGTGGCACCTGAAATCTAGCCCTATAAACATCTATTTATAAATAACTTGATTTATGCTCAGATTGTTATCTCACTAGAGAAGGTTTTCTTGTCTTTTCTTTTGGAAGAAAGTTACAGTGAGAAGTTCCATGTAATGGCAAAGAGAATGTGTTACAAAGCAGGAATTTGCTGGTTCAAAGCTTACCTCTTCTCCATTCAGTCTACAGTTAATATTTCCCACATAGGACAAATAAGTTGAATGAATCTTTGTAAGAATTAAAATATAATATATATAAAGTGAACATTCTAAATCACTATATACAATTTTATAAAAAATATTATTTTGAAAAGGAGACATGAACGAATCCTGATTTTTTATTGTCTTTGAGTACATTATTGAAAGTTATAAATGTCTTTCCTCTTCAACTTCTGGGGGCTAGATGCCAACCTTAACTCTTTATTCCTGAGATTTATTTTAGTATAAACTGCATTCATACTCTTAAATATGATTTCTTCACCCCTTACAGAATTTGGATGCATAAATACATACAGTGCTCCTTTATAAGGTTCATAAGCCATATATGCTCAAAACAAGGGTTTTTTTAGTTGATGCTGTACAGGCAGGAACTTGTTCTCTTACAAAATAGGACAGCTCTATAGCAAGAATGAAAACACCGGCAGAGCTATGATACTTGGGGCTACAGATAGGGAAGGAAAAGATACCAATATGGTATCTACTAGCAGAAATTTGCAGGATTTGCTTGTTTCAAGTTGAGGGCAAGGAAAAGAGGATGTCTGTCAGATCCAGTAGTACAGGAATGCTGGATCATTTTATGCTTATAAGAAATACTTTTTGTTTCCATTAGTGCATTGAACAATATATTTTTGTATAGACAATACTTTAGTTAACAAATCTTTCTGTATCACTCTGGGCCCTCTCTTTCCTCCTTATCCTCTACCAGAATCCCTTTCTGGGCATGTATTAACAGCAAAACAAAGAGAAACAGAAAGCAGATAAGCTTGGGGTAGTCCGCACTGGCCTAATAAAGCAACTTCTAATCGCTTTGAAGACAAGGTATTTAGACGATGCACGAAGTGAAACCAGGTGGAAACTGAAAGGAAGCAGCGTCTTTTAAACAGCATACCTCCAAAGTGACCCAAAGCAGCTTTATTTTGACCTGTCTGTATGGGCTTTTAGTCTCAGAGGTGCTACAAGATCTCTCTACATACTAGTTCTACAGACTAATATGGGTGTATGTTTGAATTCTCCCTATGCATTGTGAGTGATGCTTTATTTCTGTGAAAATGCCATACATTTGACATGTTACCAGTTGGGGCAGCACAAACTGAGTTAACTGAGATATGTCTGTAGCTGGAACCATGCTTTGTCGATAAACCTAGAATTCTGTCCTGAAAGCTCCAAAATTGGATATGGTACAAGATTATGAGATTTCTAGTATGGCACTTGATTTGGATCTTGGAAATACTGTTTCTAACTAAAACTGCAGTCGCCGCTTGTTTGGGGACAAGAGGAAGTATAGTTTGAAATAACTCTATAAAGAAACATTGGCCTGTTACAGATGGGCACAAAGTATGGACTCAGTCTGTACTAGGGTTAGGAAGGGGCAACATTTCCTGACGCCCCTAACCCTAGTATGGACTGAGTTCATACAAAATGGCGGTGCCGCCATCTTGACATAGACGCGTTGCGTTCGCGTGGCGTATATGATGCCGCTAGTGTGCCATTGGTGCCTCACGGCGTCATAATTGCGCCGCAAAGAGAAGCGCCATTTTGGCACTTTGCAGCATGGAGGAGTCGCACGGTTTGGCTGCTGCGATTCCGCGCTGCAACCGGCAGCGGCGCGAGACCGCCCCTTTTGAGTGGCCTGTAATGCACCATTCTTTTAGCCATACTACTTCCAGAAACCTGCCCTGTAAAAAAATTGACTCTGTGCAAGGCAGTGTTTGTCCTTGTTAGTCCTTTGGAAAGGCTAAGCACCCCACTATCTGGAGGATCATATGGACCCCATCTCTGGGTCTGAGCAAAGTTCTGGACTTAGGCTCCTTTGGAATATATATATTTTTCTTGATGTCTCTGCCTCTGAAATCAATGTGGTTTTCCAATCATCTGCATTCAATATGTACTACAGGGCTTCTGGTGTTTGAGTGTGTCTTTAACTGGAGTCTGTTCATCTCCCTCCATGTTGTGGTCACGCAGCACAAGGCTCAAAATAGCTTCCAAATGCAGGTGTTCTGAGTGGGTTTACTACCACCCACATTTTTCTGAAAATGAAAGTTTGTCCCAAGCTTACCCACTGACCGTTTATCCATCCCCCACCACTGATGTGTTCTCAAATATGAAACCAAACCCACAACCCAGCAGAATCCTGCTGAAAATAACCTCTGTTTATGAAAGGGGGATGAAAAACCACAAAGACCCATCCTTGCCTGGCTATGCTTGTGGCAGGTTGAGAGACAGTATTCCCAGCGATCCAGGTTGCTCTATTTCTAGGGCTGGGGCTAGTTTGTAATTACAGGAGCAAGCCCTGTAATTTTGCTTAGCAAGCAGCCAAAGTTCTTATTGACAACTGTCCAATACTAAATTTTCTACACATAACACATTTCAGTTTAACAGACTTAAGAAGTAAAGCTGCCAGTCACTTGAGGAACCATTTGAGAGCTGTCTGCAGCAGTAACAACAGCTGCTGCTTCAAACCTTGCTTGCCTGTGTTTCTCAGCCACCCCATACTAAGGAATTATGTCGATCGCCCACACAGCTGGTCAGTACATGCTCTCAGATGCTCTGCTTCCAGACCCAAAGGGCTCCAATGCTAAAGGACTTCGCCTGGAATTACCCTGCGACCGCATGGTGAAGTTTGTGACAGTGGGGTTGCCTCTTTTGTTGATGTCCCTGGCATTTGCACGGGAGTTTTCTGCAGGTAGGTTTTAAGTCTTTTTAAGGTACTCAAAACTGGCATTTTTGTATTATTTAATGTACCCTTTATTTGTGCACATCTTGTTAATTTAGAGGGAAATCATCAGTAGGATGGATCCAGGCTAAGTTAGGGGCAAAACAGACTGCGGATATAATCCATCTTGAGACCACTTTAACTGCCCTGGCTCAATGCTAGGGAAACTAGCTTTGTGATACATTTAGCCTTCTCTGTTAAAGAGCGCTGGTGCCACAACAAACTACAGTTTCCAAAATTCCCTAGCACTGAACCAGGGCAGTTAAAGTGATCTCAAACTGGATTGTTTCAACCAAAGCTTGGAAAAGTTCAGCGGTTATACTACCACTCCCAGAATCCCCTAGTAGTAGGGTTTGGTTTCAGCTACCATCCAGCTAGTTTCTGTATGTAAAAGGGAAAAAATGGGTGCCATCCCGTTCTTTGCCTCGGGCAGCAAAATGTCTTCCAACAGCTCTAGTTTCTATCCTTTCCTTCATCATTTCAAAGTGTTCTGAGAACAGAGTTTGGGAAGAGCTGATACTTTCCCATCAAATCAACTGCTGAATGGTAAGTCAGCACTGTGATAAATCTCAATCTTTAGGTTTGATCTAGTTGGGATTAGCATTTGGATTGAGACCCTTTTATTGAACCTCTGAACATGAACAGTTATTCTGTGTGATGGTTGCATGAGAGGACTGATGTTGTCAGTGCAGGTGACAGACGAATTGGGGGGACTGGATCATATACACATGCTTGGAAGTTTGTTCTGGAGATAGGGGTGGCACACCTGCCAAAGTGGTTCTGTTCATTGTGTCAGAAGTCTATCTGCTAGTTTATGCTGTAGAGCTGTGGTAGTGAAGTACTCTACTATATTCAAAAGAACAGATGGTGGGTGTTGTGCAAGGGGGAATGGTCCTTGAGGCAAATGTTTCTTCCCTGTTCTCCATTTTAGGCTCCCAGATCAATTGCTTTTCTCCTAGCAACTTTACACAGAAGCAGTCTGCGTATGTGGATACTGTATGCTGGGATTCCTTGCTTCACTATGATCCTGACACGCTGGGAGAGTCTAGACCCAAATCCCTTTGGGTCCTGAAGGTATAACATTTTTTAAATGAGGGTGATGCATTCAGGCAGAGTGAAAAAGGCATCTCAGACCAGCAGATTCAGGGTACCACACAAGGGCAGCGCATGGTTAATTAATTTGTTAATGTGTTTGTTCTGCCAGGGATGGGAAGAGATGAAATTGAGTTTTCTGTCTTGTGTATAAGAAAATAACTTGGATGGTTTGGGGACTAATGTCCTTTGAACTGTATGGAAAAGTTGGGTGCATCAAGTATATTCTATATATCTTGACCCTTCAGGACTGTCCCTTGGGCCCCTTAAGGAGGGCTGCTAGCAAAACATGTTGGCCAAATGCTTGACCTTCCCCACTCCATCCCCACAATTGCCTCAACAGCCGGTATTGTATGTGTTCTCTCTCTCTCTCTCAATAGGTGTTTCCATATTCCTTACTAGTGATTGCTGTCGCCATGTATCTGCCTTATCTGATCTGGCGATATGCGGCTGCCCCATCACTTAACTGTGATTTGTTCTTCATCATTGATGAGCTGGATAAATCCTACAACCGTTCCATCCGCCTAGTGCAGCACATGGTGAAACTCCAGCAGTCTGGAACTGATCCAGAGGAACTCTGGGAGGAATATGACAAGTAAGCCCAAAGTGGAGGAGGGCACATGATGCAGGGCAGCATGGTTCAATGGCAGAGCAGACACAGAAGGGTCCAGACTGACTCCCTACTGATTTCCAGCTAGAAGAATGAAAATAGTCATATTTATGGAAAAGACCCTCTCTACCTTCCTTTGTTTGTTTTTAACGGAGAAAGGTGTTTTTAAAAACGGAATGAATAGTGCTTTCCTAGAAGAGAGGCTGGGCTCTTAAAGCCTAAAACATAGCAGGAGACTGAATGACTCAACATAGAAAAAGCTTATGGCCATTTTGGAGAACATCTCAAGGGTCCCCCAAACATCTATGGTGACAGAGCTTCAGGGAGCCTGTTTTTGGTGTCATGAAAAGGCACCATATGGCCATTTCTTTAATTTATTATTCTCGTATTTGTACTCTCCATGAGAGAGCAAAGGTGTTTGCAGAATTTTCTACCTCAGATACCAAAATAACTTTGTCAGCCTTGGGTCCTAGGCACCTTACGTTGGTGGTGGGAGTAGGGGCCTCAGGCAGTAAAATGCTTATGCGACCCATCTGCGTATGCGCTCTCCTCTCACTGATGTTCTCTGCACAGGAGCCCTACCACCACATTTAACCTTGTAATAGGAATCACACAGCCCTCCAGATGTTGCTGAATTGCAACTCTCAATACCTTTGCAAACATAGCCAATGGAAGCGACTCCTGGGAGTTGCAATTCAACAACATTGATTTCCATCCCTAGTTTAACCAGCAGGTAGACAGAACTATCCTAGGACACTTCATAGAACCCAACCAGATGATTTTAGCACTGGTGGCAAATAGTTGCTGCTGCCTACAGAGAGGTCAAAGTTCCATATTAACAGTCTCTGTTTGTGTGTGTTTATTGCAAAGAGCTCGCCAAGAACGATACTTCGAGTTCCCTCTACTGGAGAGGTACCTGGCAAGTAAGCAGCGCTCTCACTACCTTGTGGGCATCTACATTTTGAAGAACCTTGTTCTCCTCTCCTTCATGGCTGCCACTTGTCTCTACCTTGGCTACTGCCACATGAGTGTTTTCTTCCAAGATGAATTTAGTTGCTCAATCAAGACAGGACTCCTACAGAACACACCTCATCTCCCAGATTCAGTTCCCTGCAAGCTCCTATTCTTCTCAATCTTCCAGACCACCAGCATCTGCCTTGGTGCTGTGTATGTTCTCCTGGGCCCCATTGTGGTCTATCATTTGCTCCACCTCTTCCATTGGGATAAACGACTCTTGTCCATCTATGAGATGCTCCCAGCTTTTGACCTTCTCAGCAGGAAGATGCTGACCTGCCCTATGAATGACTTGAATATCATCTTGCTGTTCCTGAGAACCAACATTTCAGAAGTCAAGTCCTTCAGCCGGCTAAGTGTCCTGAGTACACTGAAGGATGTTACAGCAGACAAAGAAAGCATTGATACTGTGGTGGATTTCATGACCCTCCTGGCTGGCTTGGAGATGTCCAAGCCAAAGCCCTTCTGCACTGATGGAAACTCATTGCATCCTAACAGTGAATTTATTGGTAGGTGGCATTAACAGATGACATTATCTATTTAATAGTTATATTTTGCCCAGTGAGCTCAAGGGTCCTTTTCATCCTTGTTTTATCCTCACAAAATCCTTGCAAGGTAGGATGGGTTGATGTTCTCTGAAGTCTTATTTCAACACTCTAACCAGGAGACCACAGTGACATTGGGATTGTTTGAAATTGTGCCTTCAGCATGTCCCTTTTGAGAAACTCCCATCCATCCTGAACGCCTTTCTTTGTTAGTATTCCCGACTACAGGATAACCCCAGTATTTCCCTGAAGTTTACTGAAATCAGCTTTCCTAATGTCTAGAATGTGTATCTATGTTTGGCTTCTCTTTTCCACTGTATAACAAACTCCAGGAGAACATGATCACTCCCTCCTAAGGATCCCACCACTAGCACCCCATTTGCCAGGTCATCCCTGTTGGTTTGGATCAGATCTAAAATAGTTGATCCCCTCGTTGCCTCTTCCACCTTTTGGACAATGAAATTGTCTTCCAGCAAATATCTGGATAGCTGAAGTCACCCATCACTACAACATTTCTCCTTTCTGAGTGTGTTGCTATCTGTTCTAAAAGGGCACAGTCCATTTCCTCTGTCTGATTTGGGGGGTCAGTATTAGACTCCCACCATAACATCCTTGTTGTTTCCCTCCCCTTTAATTTTTATCCAGATGCTCTCCACCTGGCTTCCAGGATTGAAGTCCTGGATCCCTTTACAGATGTAGACATCCCTGACATATAATGTTACCACTCCTGCTTTCCTGTTTGACTATTTCTCTTAAAAAGGAGTTAAAGTTCATCTAATTTTCCATGCTCTGCACATTAGTGTAGCGACACCTAAGATCATGGGACATCCCCCCTTCCTGTCTATGTAAAGATTTTTGCCTCCCAGTGTTAGGTCCTTGCACCATTTGCCTTGTTCTTTTTATAACAGTTATCCAGAATATTATTTTCCTCCTCCTCCTAAGCCAGTTTAAAGCCCTCCTGATTAAAAATTTGAGACTCTGCAAAAACCTTTTGCCAATTGGTGAGATTTTTTTTGTCTGATCTAAATCATACTGTTAGTTGGTTATATAAGAACCAATTAATGTTTATATTTTCTTTCCTTAATTGATCCATAGATTTCATTGTGTAGTTATTATCTTCATCTGATGTTAAAATGTCCTTGTATTTCAACCATGATTCCTTTTTATTCTTTGTTCTATAGACAAAGCCTCTTGTGAGGAGGCCCACATAGGAATTGTAGTTTGGCGAGATATTTAGCCTCCTCCGTCAGAGTGCCATCACAAACTACAATTCCCATGATTCCCTGGCACTGAGCCAGGGCAGTGAAAGTATTATTTCAGCAGGGTTTTTTTGGACCCATGAGACACAGTATTACTTTAACATGTCATTTTCTTTCCTGTCCTTAGAAATGAAACCAGCCTTGGAATCAAAATAAAACTGACAACGGTCAGCTTGACAGAGCAGCAAACAGCAGAGCAAACATCGTTGGCGAATAGTGCTAAAGCATTGGAAAGCAAATCAGTACAACTGTTATTGTTGGTCCCCAGTCATCCAAGTGCCCTGGACTTTCCTGGCATTTCCAAGTTGTGGTCCTGGTTGCACAATCGGCATATACTCTATAACCTAAACGCTTATTTACTGTGTACCAATTTCATAAGATTTACAATTTGTAATGAAAGTGATTATAGATTGCCCTTAGATTTTGAGCAGATGCTGTTGTGTTGTTTTATGGGGCTTTAATGGACACTCATTCTAGCAAGTCCTGTGCCTCTAAACACAGGGAAGCGGACCATGTAACCTAAATGTTGCTGCACTATTGCCTAGGCATTTAAAAAAGAAATTCCTACTGGATGTCCATCTCTTCACATGGTTCATGTGTGTATAATCCTGACATTCAGATTAAAGAGAATGTGATTTTTAAAAATAAGAGAGCAAAGGCAGAGTTGCAAATATCTTTACAGATATTATACGTTAGCTTTAGGGAGCGTAATTTCCAATCTGAATCTTGTACAGGACTGAATCTGTAACTGTTTGGTTTTATACAAATGATTCATGTTAGTTCTGCCGACTACTCCATTAAATTTAATGTTAAAGTAATTTTAATGTTAAAATAAATCAGTGTACAACATGTTCCTGTTTCAGTTGGCTTTCATGCAGCACCTTTGTTGTGGGCAGGATCTTGAAATAATATACAAAGTACACTTTGAATGCTAGCTACAGACAGATCTTCCTTAATTTCATTATCTATAAATGCTTTTTTAAAATTTACAATATAATTGTTCCAGGTACTCAGTGTATTTGTTTGTTTTAAAATAAATATTTACTTGTCACATCTCCCAGTAAACAAGCAAACCATCTTTCAGGAAGAATACAAATATGAAGCCAAGAAAACGGCAAACAGTGCAATTTTAATTTTAAGTGCAAACAGACACCTAAATGTCTGTGAAGACAGCAATTGAACATAACATGAAAAACAAATCTTAAAACAGCACATAACACATTAAAAGCTAACTAAAATTAAAAACAGAAAGTGAAATCTACCAACAGATCTCCCTTTTGTAGGTATTTCCTATTTTTGGCATCATTATCAAAAGGGGCAGATTTCTTGCACCAACCCTTTTTATCTTGCATAGCGATAAGTTGGCAAGAAGGATCTCTGATGTCAGGCCAAGAACAGCCAGTTCCTACTGAAACCAAGTCTAAAATCTTTTATTACTTAAATATCAGTACCAGCATTTGAAATTTAAACAAGGAAGCATCCAAGGAGAGCCAGTCTGGTGTTGTTGCTTGAGTACTAGACAAGTACTTTGGGGACCAGGATTCAAATCCTTGCTTGGTCATGGAAACCCATTGGGTGAGTCATGCTCACACTCAAAGGAAGACAAGACCAAAACCTCTCTGAACAAATCTTGCCAAGAATACCCTAAGATAGATTCATCTCAGAGTCATAAATTAGTTGAAGATTTGGTATATGTATGCACATATTCACAGGTTGGCATTTCACCACTACCTTTTCTACTGGCTTCACCTTATAGAAGCACAGGTGAACAATGGGAAAATAAAAGCTATTCTTTAAGCGGATGTGTAAAAATGTACACATATGCATTGCAGGAATTTTAAAAAGCTGCTGCAGTTGTGAAACGCCCTCTTGCTTTGATGTGGCTACATAATGTGGGTCCCATGTGGCTTCCCAAACTAGTTTCCATTCACATTAAACAAGGTGTGAGTGTGGATCAAAGCAGTGGAAGAAACCAGCCAGTGGAGCTGGGATCAAACCTTCTGTAGATTCAAACTCAAAGATCAGATCTCTGATTCAAACTCAAGTTCCTATCTCTGCTTGACACTACTGCTCCTCAAAACATCTGTTTTGCCAGAACCAGACTGTGACATTTGCCTGTTTCCCATTAACATGCTGAAGAGATAGTGTAAATGGAGTAAGGCTCAGAGGGAGAAGAAAAAGAGAGGCCACATAAATTCCTTAAAAACATCACATTTAACCAATTTTTTTACTTTAACTACATGAAATTATGTCTATGTAAATACATTTTGGCTGTGAGTATGATATTGTAATTTAAAGATATTACAGTGGACCCTTGTTATCCACTGGGGTTTGGTTCCAAGATCCCCCATGGATAACAAAATCCATGGATGCGCAAGTCCTATTAAATACAATGACATAGCAAAATGGTGTCCCTTATAAAAATTGGAAAATCAAGGTTTGATATTTGAAATGTATACTTCTGAACATTTTCAAAATGTGGATTCTTGAATCCATGTATAAAAAAAATCCATGTATAAGAAAGGCTGACTGTACCATGACACTGACATATGAGAATTATGATTTGTGAGTAACATTAGTACAAAACAACATTAATAAGAATTGTTTGGTATAGGAGGTCAATGGGGGATGACACCATGAATTACCGCACTGGGTGACACCAACCCTAGTCATGCCACTGCTAATGGGTGACTTTAGGCGTGTCACATGCTTTCAGTTTCAAGTAAAGGAAATGGGAAACCTCTTCAGAACAAGTCTTGCCAAGAAATTCCCATTGTAGGCTTGCCTTGGGATTGCTAGAAGTCGGAAATGACTTGAAGGCACACAACAAAGGTTCATCACAAGTCAGAAATGACCTTCACACACCTATTAGAAATGCTATCGTTGAGACATCTGAAGATATAAATATAATTTGTGTAATATGGATATTAAAATAAAAAGGAATTTAGAAGGTAAAAGAAGTAAAGCTAAATAGAAAACATTACTTTTTTTTACTGGAATTAAACAAATTAAATCTGGTTTTCAGATAAAATTAAAATGTAAAGAAGTGTAAGACTTGTACGAGAGGACAGCAAGGTTATGTGTGTAATGTAATGTAAAGTCAGTGTTCAAGTGATTTCTAAGTCAGGGCCTATATAGACCGGTACTTAGTGCTGGCCTGTGGGCTGAGTTAGGGTGCAGCGTCTGCATGCTGGACGCCCTAACCCTGCCCCCGGGGCACCATTTTGGCGCACACCAGTCCATACAGTATGCACCATCAAAACAAAGGTGAAACCCAAGGGTCAACTCTCCTCTCTAGAGGAAGCAGGACCAAGGTATATACATTGCATTTAGCATATTTTAACCCAAAGATCTGGTTCAAATTAGGCTATTCCTTTAAAAGCTGTACAGAAACAACTTAGAATCCTAGAGTTGGAAGGGCCACATAGTCCAGCTCCCACCATGAAGGAATAAAGGACTTCCAAAGGATGACTATCCAGCCTGTTCAAAGACCTCCAGTAAGAATCCACACCATCTGAGACAGTGTGTTCCACTGTCAAACAGCTCTTACCATCAAGAATTAACATTAAGCCTCATGTTTGGTGGAATCTCATTTGTTGCAGAGTAAATCTGCTGGCTCTAGTTTCTAAAGCAGAAGAAAACAAGCCTGCTCCATTTTCTACAGGGCATCCATTCATAAAGTCAAATATGGCTATCATGTCACCTCTTGGTCTTCTGAGAGCTAAATATGCTCAGCTATTCCTCACAGGGCATGGTTTCTAGACTTTTCATCATCTCGGTTGCCCTCCTCTGAACACACTCCAGGTTCTCAACAACGTTTTTGAATTGTGGTGCCCAGAACTGGACACAGTATTCCAGGTGAGGTCTAACCACAGCAGAATTGGTAGCCTGTTTGCCTTACTTTAAGAAAATGACCTGTTCTCCAGCAGAGGAAGTAGACAGACACTGGATCACTGCAACATCCTGAGATGATGATCCTATCACTACTTTCTACTAAAGTGCAGAGGTTGGAAAAGCTCCTTTTTTGGATTACAACTCTCAGATCCCCCAGTCAATGTGACCCACACTGGCTATGGGAGTTGTTGTCTAAAAAGGAACTTTTCCAATCCCTGCTTAGTCAATTAATAATATACAAACCAATAAGATTAACGCAGTAATCTTAAACACATTTACTTGGCATCGGGTCCCATTGAAATCTGTGAGATTTATCTCTGAGTAAACACGTATAGGGCTGGGTTGCAAATGTGCCTCCTATGTTAGTAGGTTGTGATAGTTTGGTATACAGCTTGACTGAATCCCAGTGTAGCTGCTACAGAAATGTCTGCTAATATTACAAAAGTTCAGGGCAGATGCAAAGTGCAAGAAGTGTCTGCCAAAATCAACTGATCCATCCTCATCTTTTTTGATGTGCAAGCAACCACACTCCCAATTTGAAGATTTTTGTTCCACAGTTATCAACCTGAGAATTTTACTATATTCAGTTAAAAAAATAAACTGGGGCTCTGTATAGCATCACTCTGTACAACCAAAGCTGCTAGTCTCTCTAGGATCACTCTACTTATGATACAGTCCAGGCAGGGTTATTTTTGGCAAATGTAACGAATGGAGGGGCAGGCAAGCTTTGTAGGTTGTAAATGGGACACAGCATGTATTTGCAAGGCCACTCTGTCCACGCATAGCGCAGGCCAGTCACAGCTTTCGGGCAAACCTTATTGTGAAGAAACACTGATTGGTACAAGGATGACTTGAGCTGCACTGGGCTCCATTTACATGCTTCTTGTTCTGAGCAACATGCCTGGCAAAGAGATAAAGGTGCACATTTAATTCAACATACTATATCTGGTGTTTTAGAAACTAACATCTAGGGAAATCAAGGCCCACCAGCTAGGTAGGAATCCACAGAATCATAGAATTGGAAGAGACCCATGGGACATCAAGTCCAACCCCCGCTCAATGCAGGATGTCTAGCTAGAGCATCCCCAGCTCCTTTCTGAAAACATCCAGAGAAGGAGACCATTCCATTCCAACCCCTTAAGAAGACAGATCTATGCCCGTTCAGGCAGTTATTTCTCACAGGGAACAGACAAGACTGGCACTACTGAATTGCTCAGTGGTTAACAAAGCTTACGTCCTTATGCCACCCCCCACCCCAGAACCTACCTCAAATATTTTGTTGTCCAATTGGCGAAGCACAATGGGTTCATTGTAGGTGACATTGATAAGTTCATGGTCTGCATCCACCTGCACCATCTGAGGGTAGGGCCCTTGGTAGACCAGGAATTTCTTACCATAAGCAACTGCCAGTGCACCAAGGTGTAATCTGTAAGCCACAGTCTGCTTATCTCTGGGGTGGATGCTGTGAAACAGAGAGGAAAAACAGAAGATTATCACACCTCTTTAGTGGTGTTAAACAGCAAACCCACTCTCCTCAGTTCTCATGTTTTCAAAACTGTGGAACAAAAATCTTCAAATTGGGAGTGAGGCTGCTTGCGCATCAAAATTCTTCCTCTTTAAGGCAACAATGCCAATCTTGGCTCTAAGTAACAAGCAACATTGGGACAGTACAGAACGATTCTCAGCTAAGTGGCCACCCTAAGTCAGGATGAGTTCTGAGCCATTGCCCTGCGAACAATGTTATTGATTGAAGGATTGAATTTACATCCTGCCTTTCTCATGAGATGTGACCCAAAGTGGCTTCCGATAATTTAAAACCAAATTAAGTTAAAATCTTATTTTGCAGAAGTTTTTAAAAATTATTAAATAAAAATATTATTTAAAAAGAACACATTTAAAACATAATGACAAGAAAGGTAAGGGAAAACTCCACAGCCCCTTGGCTTACAAATTAAAAGAGACACCCAGGCAAGCACATATAGGTTAAAGCAAATGGATCTTCATTACCTGCCATAGGGAGAATTTTCATCACCAAGGTCTATGGTCACAGCCATAAAAGTATTGGGCATTTTCGTATTAGGGACATAGCCATAGTCTGCTGTTTGATGCCATCGGATACGTGGAAAGCTGTCATTTTGTACCACGTTACGATTTGTACATAACTGCAACACAAGGTGAAAAGTAACAGTTGGTGTTTCTATAGCTGTGTAGACAAGGTCTAATGTAGCAGAGTTCTTGCTTGAACACAAATTAGACTATTACAATCTCCATCAAGAGCATAAAGATAATGGAAGATATGCTCCCTGCTCTCCATCCTCATGTCACACCCCCTCAGCAGATGGCAAAGCCTGGCCCAGAATGTAAAGCTTAACTTCCTACATCTTTTCACTTCATTTCTTCATTACATTTCTGTCCTGATTTTAATTGATAGGGCTCAAGGTTGCCTATACAGTTCTCCCTCTCCTGCAATCTTATCCTCCCAACAGTTCTACAAGGTACTGTATATGAAACTGAAAGATAAACAAATTTCTGATAGTTAACTTATGGAGTGAGCCTCTTGGCTAAGTGTGGATTCAGAGTGGACTCTGGTCTTCCCAAAAGCAGAGTGGGGTAGGAGTTCTCAGGAATTAGAGAAGCACTTGACTATGTCCTTTAGCCAAACACAGACCAATGACATCATACATCAAGACCCTGAAAATCTGACATCATCCGTCTACATCTGCCTATGAGAATTAGCCAGATGTTTCTACACACCATGCTCCACCATCCATAGAAAAACATGAGCAGGGTGCAGTAGCAGAGTTTTGCCCATGAAACTCTTATACAGTACTATGGTTGGAAATATAGGATTTCAGGCAAAATGTTCCAATAGATCTACTAATGTTTGTCACCAAAATACTTTTTTGTCACAGCTAATGCAATATCCACTATCCAGTGCCATTTTCCACAACAATGCAATGAAGCAGAAGTGGCAGGCTCTGGTAGTCAGCAGGTTGACCCTAATTGGAAGTTGAAATTCCTTCCACTGGGGAACACCAAAATTCATTGAGAAAGACCCCACAATGAAAGAACGATATATTTTGTTTTGATTTTTATTTCATTTATATTCAACCTTTTCTTTTCTGGCTCCGGATATGTAAGTATTATAGAACACCCTTGATTCTGCACACATAGACACTCTTTTGACATGTGGCATTTTTATACACTGCAATATATTGGAATTCCCAATGGCGACAGCAAATACCCCACAACTCATACAATGCAAGGTTTTTGATTTAATTCTAATGTATAAGGACTAAGAAAAAGCTGACCAAGGGATTTCTCCTTCTTCATATCCATATACAAGAGCCATAAATATGGATTCCCATGGCTGGCAATCTTTCAGTGGCATACATGCAATGTACATTGCACTACATATGCGGTGTGGCTTTTGTAAACAACATGTAATGGTTGTATTAAGCTGACGGTGACCCCTCGTGGCACAGTGGTTAAATGCTGGTACTGTAGCCACTCACAGCTACAAGGTTTTGAGTTCAATCCTTCCATAGGTCTCTAAAATGAATACCCAGCTTGTTGGGAGCAATTAGCTTGTACATTGTAAACTGCTTTGGGAGTGTTAGTTCACTGATAAGTGGTATAGAAACGTACAGTACTTGCTCTTGCTATTGCTATGGTAGCAAAAGTGGAATTCTTAGAATCATAGAATCATAAGAGTTGGAAGATACCATAACGGCCATCCAATTCAACTCTCTGCCATGCAGGAACTCACAACCAAACATCCCCCAACAAATGGCCACCCAGCCCCTGTTTAAAAACCTGCAAAGAAGGAGACTCCACCACTCTCCGAGGGAGTGTGTTCCACTGACAAACAGCTCTTACTGTTAGGAAGTTCTTCCTAAAGTTGAGGTGGAATCTATTATCCTGTCACTTGCATCCATTGTTCCAGGTCCTAGTTTCTGGAGGAGCAAAAAAGAAGCTTGCTCCAGCTTCAATATGACACTACTTCAAATATTTATAATATCACCTCTTAACATTCTCTTCTGCAGACTAAACATACCCAGCTCCCTAAGATCTGTTGTGCGCAGTTGTGTACTAATCTTCAGAGTCACCTTTATTTTTGGCCCATGTGGTAGTGTGGTGGCAACCTGATCCACATGCACACTTTCATTTTAGTGCTTCTAACCATTATTTCTGTACACTGCTGTTAAGCAGTGGGTGTAAGAGATACACATTGATCACTGATCCACATGCACTCACTGTAAGGATTCCATAAAGCAAGGGGAGCATAACTTTGCTGGCATTTTTAAATGCTACACTACAGTGTAGCATTTCCCATGCTCTTGTCCATGTGTCGAGGTTAAGAATTATTACTCAGATGATAGTAGGTGTGATACTTCTGGCACACTGACAAATTGTTGTTTTTTTCAGTCCATCCTACCTTGCAGGGGTTAAAAGTGCAACTTTTCCACTTGTTGCAAGATCCATCTACCTGGTCGTTTATTTGCAGTTGTCCCATCTTTAACAGGACCAACTAACCAATCTTGCATTCATAGTTTTGTACCATAGTCACATACCTGGACAAAGCCAAAGGGGAAATACCGCTGGGTTTGCCCTTTGGAGCCTTTGTGAAAGCCTTTCCTCCAGTCTTCAATGAGCGAAGGGAACGTGCAGTTGTACAGATCTGTGTTCATGACTGTGTTCTCTTCACCTGGTAGACAGAAGGGACCAAAAAATCAGTAAAAAATGCGAGTGATGGTGATTGCCTGCCTGCCCAGGTTTGCTCACAGCCTGAAAAAGTTACCTTTTGGACGGCAGCACCCAGAATCCCCAGTGAGTTTGCTGGCTAAGGATTATGGGAGTTGTATTCCAAACAAGTAACGCTGCCAAGCTCTGGACATACATACCTTGATACCAAATAACCCCGTGGAGGGTCATGTTGATAAAAGGATGAATCATTGAATTCCAGAGTACAGACGAATCTTTAGGACCAGCAATACGATACAAGGAAATATTTCTGCAACATAAGACATGAGCCATTTATGTATGCCAGTGCAAGCAGTGAGAGGAACCAGCGCATGAAAATCAATGAAGTTATGGGTTAAGTTGGAAATTTACTACCGTAACTAAAGGGGGTATGGTAATTAATTAAATTTATTAGAGGATCCAGGATGGCAGCAGCCAGATAAGACGCTGCGTTTAGAGCTCCAATTTTTTAATTTCTCTAAGGTTTTATCAGCTTGTTTTAAACTTAAACAGCTGGGTTGCTAACTTTGTTATTGGTTAAAAGCTGTTAACCTCCCTTTTACTTTGAGCATTTTATCCTCTAAATTCTGTTTGTGATATGAAGTTACGGAAACGTCGGCGTTCCAAGGCTATTACTGACTCAGGCAACAAACCTTCTGAACAAACAAAGATAGACTCCCTTTTTACAAATAGGCAAGAGTCTCCAGTGCTACACAGACAGATTTAGAACTGAACAACAGATATACAATTTTGGAGTCTTTGCAGGCTGAAGCACTTACATCAGTTAATGAAAATGATTGCATAGTAAATGTAGGAGTCCCGGTTTTTCCTTCCAGTAATGGTGGTTGCTCTGAGAGATTGCCAGAAAAATGTCCTTGGAAGGATCTTCTGGCAAGGGAAGCGTTTCTAATCTCAAAGACTTTTGAATCGTTGCTGACTAATTACCCCTATCAGCAACAGAGGCATTAACAGAACAATTTCATAATGAGGAGGTTCTTATCCATCCCAATAATAAGACAGCTTCT
>NC_056527.1:130304017-130311723 GCF_019175285.1 Sceloporus undulatus | reverse complement strand
AGAAGGATGGTGTTAAAGTCCTTTCAGTTTCTCCCAAATTTGAGCCATTATCAAAGACTTATTATGTCCTTTGATTCTTCCTTAGGCCCTTACTTGATGTTTGCTAAAAAGAACTTTTTGGCAAAAAATTATGATATCCATTGCTTTAGGGTCTTAAAGAACAACGTGATTATTACTTTGGTGGCTTATAAGAAAGGAAAAGCTGATGGAGTAGGCCTGGATCATCATGGATCTTCAATCTGGAGTAGGCCCAACAATGTAGCTGAACCTATTCAACTTAAAGAGGAATGGAATAGTTTGAAGCAGAAAACTGAAAGGATTAACAAAAGCCAACATTTAACAGTGGCCTCCTTTCAAGTAGAGACATCTAATCAATTAAATACTGATACTGGTGGGTCCTCTAAACCAGCTCTTGCTACCAAGGGTCAACTTTTGGGACTGTTCAATCCAGACACCTATGCCAATGGAGGAGGATGGTGCAAAGGACGATGCACTGAATATTGACAAATCTTTGCTCCCTATGAACCCTGCCCAGGCCGGTACACCACATTTGCTATCTAGTGCATATTTCGTTTCTAAGGTAAAACCTGTTGCTGAGGATTCTCCACTTTTACTTGATTTTGAGTGGGATGGGAGATCTGGAACTAGGCAAACATCTGTTGAGCAAATACAGGGGAAATCCTGGGCTAGAGAATTGGGAGAATTTACTTCTGTGTATCTGTATATTACTAACCCCCTGCAAGATGAGACACCAACAATGGATGCTTTGCAGGACACTGATGCTGATCCTGAGTTTAAATTTGTAGAGGAGCAGACTTTGCAGGGGTTTCAGGAACTTTCAGTTGCCAATCAAATAATGGTAACTGTCCAGCTGGAGGATACAACATCCAAATTCCGGAGTATAATCCAATTCCAGTTGGAAATTGATCCATCTACCTCTTCATCAGTTAAAGGCTCTGCCTGCTGTAGCATGAACGGTTACATCCAAATTTCTGCAATTTCATCTGATCCAGTTCAGTGTCTAGAAGGGGTACTTCTGATTTGTCACTCCTTTTGTGGAACATGAACTCCAGATATTTTGGACCTCAGTGTACAAAAGCACTTTGCAAGGCTAGCATTAAGGATTATGGGACATGTAATTCAAAACAGTGAAAACATTCCCCACCACTGTTATAAATGTATGGACCAACTTGTGTTGCAGCCACATCCTTTATACCACAAAGGGATACAAAGGAATCGATAATGTATGCAGAACTGTATATGCAAGGAAAGGATCCAGACTGTTGAGAAAACATATGTCAAATGCAGGAAAATGGTGAGTGCCTATTCTATTAGTCCTCCTTACCTTTTGAGGTCTGTTGAGATTCCACATTCTTGCAATGCTCTCTTGGAAGACCAGGCCTCAATTGGTGTCCCTCCCCAGGTGGAGTCTATCAGTCCTATGGGATACTGGAGTGTGTCGAACAAGTGCCGCCCAAAAAGCCAGCAGACAGCAGAGAAATAGCTGAAGTCTCCATGTCCAAGGTTTTCTGTTCAATGTAGGTTTGGGTTATAAAAGTAGGACATTTATAATAATAATTAATAATAATTTAATAATTTGTTTTATTTATATACCGCTATTCCAAAGATCATAGTGGTGAACAGCAAGTAAGCTAATTAGCAAGTAAGCTAATTTGCCCCCAGCAGTCTGGGTACTCATTTTAGCGACCTCGGAAGGATGCAAGCCTGAGTTGAGCTTTATAAATTGAGACATAAAGTAATCATTACACTACAGTGTAATGAAACTGAATTCCTACTTCTGATTAATTTTCAGCTATTAGCTCTTCTACAGTTGTGAAGAACCAGGTATATGGCCTAGGGTACTGCAATATGTTCATAGCATAAACCTCTGTCACAACAACTGATGTTTCTCATTCTTGGAAAATGTATGCCATGGCTGCATAGAACGGATTATAGTTATAAGGATTTTATACCATAAAGAACCATGCTCCAATACAGTTTTTTTTCACTAGGGCTATAATAGTGCACTACTAAATTAGATTATCCCTACAGTCAGTTACGACTAAACATTCATGTCAAGCTGAGATAGCAATTGGACTTAATTTCTAACATGTATTGATATTTCCGCCTGCATTTACCCCTAAAACACCAACACTCAAAAAGCCTGAATCTCTTTCCTCCTATTCTCTCCCGATCTCCAATAGGCAAATCGCTTTTAACTGTTGTTCTTGTGTGCCTTCAAGATGTTTTTGACTTAGAGTGACACAAATGTAAACCTATCATGGAGTTTTCTTAGTAAGATTTCTTGCCTTCCTCTGAGGCCGAGAGTGTGTGACATGTCCTAGGTCACCCAGTAGATCTAAATGACCAAACAGGATTCAAACCCTAGCCTCTAGTGTCATAGTCCAATGCTCAAACTACTGTACCATGCTGCCTCTCAAATAGCTAGCTTCTACTTTGTTCTCTTTCTGTCATCTTTCTAAAATTTACATGTAGATTCACTGTCTTCCTCCTTCTTTAAGATCATTTCCTGATTTTTTCCTGAAACTAACAAGAGATATACATTATATGCCATCTCCATAATGGAAGTCTGAACAGACTTGCATGCATGGAAGTCAGCATTAGGGACTTCTATAAGCAAGCTTAAGAGTTTTTTCTTCTGTCCTATCTTTGATGAATTTTTCTCAAAACAAGAATACCTCACTTCAAGCATCAAGAACAGTCTGCAGCCATAACCTCACAGCCCTAACCCACTGAAAACTGCTTGTATAAACACCAGATATTCTTGCAGTACCTTGGATATTAGTTATGGAAACAAAGCTTGCAATTATCATTATTCCAATTATGTTCCATCTATGCAGAAGCAGGACTGAGGAAAAAAAATTGCAGATAGTTTGGTGAATATTTTGCATGACAAAGTCTCTTACCGGCTGTTGGAACAGACCACTGCAAATTGATAGCCTCCAGTTCCTCCAGTTCTTCATCAGATTCAACAAGAGCAGCTGCAAACACACGCACAAGAGGATATTGGATGGCCTCTGCCAGCTCCTGACTAGCATTGAATATCTAGGAAACAGGACAAGATTCCACTCAAATCACAATTAAACCAAGCTGAAAACAATTAAAGGGCACTTTTCAATTAGAGTTTAGTCCATAAACCAATAGTCATGGTTTGAAACAAATGCTAGTTTCTTAAAAACAAAAGAAAAAAGCTTTTCTGTTATGATGTATTTTACCTGACAGTTCCTGATTTGTCTATACAGATTGAGTCTTCCTTACCCAAAATGACTGGGACCAGAAAAGTTTTGGATTTCAGAATACCTGTATTTGCATAATAATTAATAATTTGTTTTATTTATATACTGCTATTCCAAAGATCATAGCGGTGAACAGCAAGTAAGCTAATTAGCAAATAAGCTAATTTGCCCCCAACAGTCTGGGTTCTCATTTTAGCGACCTCGGAAGGATGCAAGCCTGAGTCGAGCTTGGGCCCTTTTGCTGGTCTTGAACTCGCAACCTTGTGGTTTCGAGTGAATGGCTGTAGTACAGGCATTTAACCACTGCGCCACCAGGGCTCAGTGGTTAAATGTATATAATTAGATATTTTGCAGATGGGATCCAAATCTAAGCACAAAATTCATTTATTTTTCATATATGCCTTGTACACATAGCCTGAAAGTAATTTTATGAACAATATTTTTAAATAATTTTATTCATGAGACAAACTTTACATTGTACACTGAAACATCGGACAACAAAGGTATCATTATCTTAGCCGCCCATGAAAAAAATTGGATTTTGGAGTATTTCAGATTTCAGAGTTCTGGATAAGGGAGGCTCAACCTGTAACAAGAAACTAGAGATTGGGGAAAGTTACACTAAATCATGATTAACTCTTCCTCCCAGCCATACAGGAGAAGGAAAGGAAAACAAGTGAGGCTGAGGCTTGGGCTCATAGTTTGTGTGCATGATGCCAAATCCTAAGTTAGTATTATAGCTCAAAGAGAGAGGTCCCTTTTTCAGTTAAAAGGTATAATCCAATGTCAGAAACATTCTTGGGAGTCCATTCATATGTGAGTTTGGCCAAAAGCAGAAGAGTAGGTTATCAGCATATTTTACCATAAAGCTTTTACTCCCCGTAACTAAGCCAGTATGGTTTGAGTGTTTGAGTAGGGCTAGGGTTCATATCCCCACTCTGCCATATAGACTCCCTAAATAATTTTGGGCCATCACACTCTCCGCTTCAGAAGAAGGCAATGGTAAATCCCCTCTTGCCAAGAAAACCCCATGATAGGTTCACCTTAGGGTCACCTTAAGTCAAAAATGTCTTGAAGGCACACAACAACAACAAAACAAACCTTAGGAGAGGCATTTCAGCCTTCTAGAATGGGACCCTCTCTTTGATTAAAAAAACCTGGGTAATCACTGAAAAAGAATTTGTTCGAACAATGAAGGCAGCATCAAAATCCAGGTAACCAGGCTGGGACTCCAGGAAAAGTCAGATTCGAGTGAAAGTCTTAGATTTTGCTCCCCTGAGCTAAAGAAAATAGCTTCACATTATACTGGAATCCAGCCTATGCCCACCTTTTTCTTCCCAGCTAGGGCTGGCAGGTGTCCCTTATTTGAGGGAAGATTTTTCCTTTTATATGGATTGAAAGAGATGCCAAAAAATCTTGTATTTTGGAGTTTAGGCCTTTCATAAAGATAGAAATTTGTGAATCATGTAATTTATTAACCTGGATAATATGTTAATTCTATAAATACATGGCTAGGTTAAGTGAAATCAATACTTTCATTTGGCATTCAGGTATAACCCAAACTTGTCAATAGCTACCTCTGAGTATCAGGCCTGCATGCCATGAATTCCACCTGTCCATTATTGCTATTTTGAAAACCTGGTCACAGTATTCTGAACTAAAGCACAGCACCTTCATTGCACTTTGTAGACATGTCACTCACCTGTGAAACTGTCATCTCCATATTACTTTGTCCACTGCAGAGCCAGACGTCACCAAAGTAGACATCGTTCAACGTTACATTTGACACTTCTTGCTTGTAGGACTGCCTCAGTTCTAGACTGTAAGGGCCGCCTTGGGGCATAGGACTCAGGAGAACTTTCCAGACTTTAGTGACAGCTGAGAAATTTTGAAAACAAAAACCATAAAGATCCCAGGATTTGTTATCAGTTTGGAAGCTACATAGAAGTGATAACACACACCTACACCTTGCTAAAAAGTCATAAATAATACAAAATGAAAACAGTTTGTATGCAGTTTATGTTGTCAGGAAATGCCATGAAGATGCACAACTCAACCAGGGCGCAGTTCCATAATCATGGCTCCATGACAAAGAAAGCCTAGTCTCTTGCATGGATCCATCTGATCTCACATACAAACAAGGCATGGAACACAGCTACCTAGGCAGATGTCGATCTGTGAGGTGACTTCCCAAATAACCTGGTTGTTTATGGGCTTTAAAGGCAATACAAACATTTAAACCCCAGCCTAGGAACAAACTGCAGATAATGCAGGTTTCAGGCCCAACTATGGAACAGCCAGCCTTGGTCGCTTTGGTGGATGACCAACATAAGGAACTGGAAAGAGGGAGTGTCTCCCTGATAGTTCTGCTGGACCTCTTGGCAACTTTCGATACCATCAAGCATGGTATCCTTCTGGGCTGCCTCTCTGGGATGAGCTTGAAAGTACTGTTTTACAATGGCTCCGTTCCTTCCTGGAGGGGCGAACTCAGAAGGTGGCGCTGGGAGACTCCTGCTCGACCCCCTGGCCATTGACCTGTGAGGTCCTTCAGGGTTCTGTGTTGTCTCCTATGCTATTTAATATATACATGAAACTGCAGGGAGAGTTCATCCAGAGTTTTGAGGTGAGGTGTCATCAATAAGCAGATGACACCCAACTCTACTCCTCCTTTCTGCTTCAATCCGAGGAGGCTATCCTAGTCCTAAACCAATGCCTAGCATCAGTAATGGACTAGATGAGGGCAAATAAATTGAAACTTAATCCAAACATGACAGAGGTGCTCCTGGTCAGTTGAAAGGCATATCAGGCAGGCAATAGGGATCCAGCCTGTGTTAGACAGGATTGAACTCTCCTCGAAGATGCAGGTTTGCAGTTTGGGGTTACTCCTGGACTTGGCTCTGAACCTGGAGGCCCAGGTCTCTGCAGTGACCAGGATATGGCTCAACCCCCGATATCTCCAAGCAGAGCTGCCTGGAATCCAAGAGAGCTCCTGCCAGCCAGTGTCAATAACAATGGATTAGATGGACCAAATGAAAAGTAACTCTACTTGTAATAGGCTAAAGATCTTTTCCCCTCAGAATGCTAAAATCTCTAGCAAGTACCACCATGTTATCTGGATCTCACCCAAAGCTTAATGTGCTCACAAGCCATGTTCCTTTTTTTCAAAGTTCTTCGCACTCTGTTGGTTGGTTGGTGGGGAAATAGTGTTGGATACTGAACAATGGTTCATAACCTTTGGTCTTCTGGTTTTGGACTTTAGCTCCCAGAAGACCAAGTCAGCATGGCCAATGTTCATGGATTCTGGAGCCAAAATAATGGGAACCCCTGAACTAATGATGTATCAGCACCTAAAGAGATCTACCATTAAGGCAGAAAGGGGGACAAAAGAGAACTGTGTTGGGTGCAGGGGAGACAGGTTTACATCTTTTATTTGATTTATTACCATGTACTTTTGCAGCTTCTTTGATCATAACATTGTGCGTCTGGAAAACAGTAACTGATATGTTGGCACCAGGAATCCCATAGCCCCATACGACAGCACGGCTTGGTTCCTTCTGCAGCACCATGTGGTCACCATAATAGTTGGCAAAGCGAAGCTGAGCACCTGGAGTAGACACAAAAGGTCACAACATTCCCCATTAATAGTTATTGTGATTTCTTCTAGAACATCCCTGGTGTGAACCAGCTGCAATGCAACTTTTAGGCTTCTCTGACTCTGAGAAGAGCAGCCAATTTGTAACAGAGCTCCAAGAAAGTATATAACTTAAAGAAAATTCATCTCCAGACACATTGCTTTTACTCCCCTTATTTCTTTTTAAACCCCAAGGCTATCAAAGCGGCTTACATTTCCCTGCCCTCAGGCTTACAATCTAAAAAAGACAAGGCACATACCTGTTCCCATTGAATTTTTGAAACAGCGTTTTTGAAAACGTATACCATATATATTCAACTATAAGTCAACCTCATGTATAAGTCAAGGGCAGGTTTGGGAGCCAAAATTAAGGATTACCTGTGGATAAGTCAAGGGTAAAACTTAGGAGCATGTAATAAAAGCTGTAAAGGACAAAGCAAAAGAAAATGATGCCAAAGACATTACGAAATTATGGCAAACATAACTGTGCTCACCATAAAGGCTGAATGGATGAAGGGGGGAACTATGGAAAACCATGGCTATGCGAGGTGTGTGGGAAGCATCCAGGGACAGGTGTGGTTATGAAAACAAACACATGGCAAAAAAACTGAAAAGGCAAAGCAAAGCAAATGGTGACTGCATTAGCAGTGATTATAGCCTTTCACTTTAATGTGATAATTTTGCATGCACAACTTAACCCAGAAACACATGACAACATGCACAATTCAAATCCTTCTCAACCCCAATTTCTCTTGGTTGCTCCTTTGAGGTGTTAAAAAAGGCCAAACGTGGTGTTGCAGTGGAGAAAGAGAGGGGTC
>NC_056527.1:130269426-130301150 GCF_019175285.1 Sceloporus undulatus | reverse complement strand
TGTTGCCTCACCTGCCTCCCAAAGGAAGAGGAGGAGGCCCAGGACGAGGCCCGGGGCAGCTGCCATTGTCCTCCGGGGAAAGAGAAGCTGCTGCAGCCGCTGGACGTTCCTCCTGAGGCGGGGGAGGAGGGAGGGCCCTGTGTGACCTCACACTGGGCTGGGCCAGGCCCCAGGCCAGGGAGGAGGAGGAGGAGGCCTTCAGAGAAAGAGAGGTGGTCCCCCGCAGGGCCTTCCCTTCCCCTGGAAGCCAAGAAAGGCCAGAGCCTTGCTGAGAAGACAACAAATGAGGCCTAGAATGGATCATAGAGTCACAGAGTTGGAAGAGACCAAAAGGGCCTCCTTTTGCCCATTCTGCCATGCAGGAACCCTTAAAGGTTGGATGGCCATCTGTCATTGGGGATGCTTAGATTCCTGCATGGCAGGATGGGGTTGGGCTGGATCAGGGCCCTTTTGGGGGTCTCTTCCAACTCTGATTCTAAAGCATCCCTGTCCAACCCCATTCTGCCATGCAGGAACTCTCAGTCAAAGCATTCCTGAGATCCAGCCTCTGTTTAAAGACCTCCAAGAAAGGAGACTCCAATACACTCCGAGGAAGGAGTTTGTTCCACTGTCAAACAGCCCTCACTGTCAGGAAGTTCCTCCTAATGTTGAGCTGGAATCTCTTTTTCTGTAGCTTGCATCCATTGCATTTTGTTCTCTGGAGCAGCAGAAAACAAACTTGCTCCTTCCTCAATATGACATCCCTTCAAATCTTTAAACAGGGCTATTATATCCCCTCTTAACCTTCTCTTCTCCAGGCTGAACATCCCCAGCTCCCTGAGTCCTTCCTCATAGGGCTTAATGGTTTCCAGGCCCTTCCACCATTTTGGTCTCCCTCCTTTGGACACATGGCTCCAGTTTCTCCTTTTTGAATTGTGGAGCCCAGAATTGGACAAAAGATTATTCCAGGCCTGAAATCGCCCCCCAAGCCTAGAGGACCCAGGCCCTTGTGGTCTCTTCCAACCCTGTGATGGTTCTACTGTGTAGAGGCTTGGCTTAACATTGCTCTGAAAGAAAGGCTCATTTCACTGGGAGTGGGGAAGACTGAAAGCATAGGATCTATCGTTTATTATTCAATCCAGCTAGAAACCAGAGGATTGACTGTTATGCAAGAGTGGAGGTGGCGTGGCACATTGGTTTGAGCTTTGGACTGGATGGCCCTCTTTGGGGTCTCTTCCAACTCTGTGATTCTATGGACAATCTTTAGTGTTTAATGCTGTGTCTTTACACTTCAGGAACCTGTCCTTCATAGGCTGTCCTTCCAAGTCCTTGACTGCAGTGTCTGCTCTGATTGATGCTTGATAGGATCCCATTAAGGGGTTTTGGACTTCATCTCCCAGAAGCCTCAGCCGCCTTGGCCAATGGCCTGGGATTCTGGGAGCTGAAGTCCAAAACACCTGCAGGGCCTGAGTTTGGAATTACAGCCCTAGATGTTGGACTGAAACCCCCATCAGCCACGGCTGCTTGAAGGCTGATGGAACATGCAGCCATTTGCCACAATTTGCCTCGCAGTCGCCCTCTGTCTGCGGCTGCGCGGCCTAGCACTGAAGGCGTTGAGCCCCGGATGTAGAGAGGCCGGCCTGTGACGCCATTACCCATTTATGACGTCACTCAACCCGCTACCCCTCCCGGTGAGTGGCTGTAACGCTTGAAAGGCAGACACTTCCACCAATCGGGTGTCGTCTCGCTCCTTGGTGGGCGGGACCTCGCCTTGAAGGCCTCCAGGCCCCATTGGAAGCCTTGGCTTTATGCCCCGCCCCCGGCCACGTTGCTAAGCAACCCCACCACAAACTCCAGCCTCGCCTCGTCTCCGCTCCTGTTCGAGGCCAGGAGGGCTGCGCGATCGGTCCCTTCCGTTGTTGCCTCCGCTTCTTAGTCCTCCCTCTCGAGAGCGGAAAAGGTGAAGAGGGACAGGAGCCGCTTGAGATAACCCGGTTTGGAAGCGCTTTAACTTGTTGTCTGGCTCTCTGCTATGGAATTCTGGGAGTTGGAGTTTGTTGTGGGGCCCAGAGGGCTCCACAGCAAACTCCAACTCCCAGAATTCCATAGCAAGCAGCTAGACAAAGAGTTAAAGCGCTTCCAAACGGGGTTATCCCTCCAGTGTGGATGCAGTCAAATAGGAATGGGAAGGATCATAAAACCTAAACCTGAACCCAAGCCATTGCATTCAAATGGTACTAAAAGCAAGAGTACCACTGAGCATAAGCAGAGTGCAGCACTTCCATCACTAGAATAAAGGGGAAAGGCATAGCTTCCAAAGCCAGGTAAAAAGCTTAACCTTTTGGGGATGGCATAATATTGAAAGTCGCCACCGTCCAAACTGTGGGGCGCTCCTGTGCCTGCCATAGTGGCGGCATTGGTGACGCCTTGGGTTTTCCTGGCAAGGTTTGTTCAGAGGAGGGTTGCCTTTGCTTCCCTCCTGAGCCTGAAAGAAGGTGGGATTTGAACCCGGCATCACATCCAAAGGATCGAACCACTACGCCAACTTGTTGCTTAGCCGCTGGCCAAGCAACGCCTGTCGAAATGCCCTCTTCTAGTGGCATGCAACTTAGGCCCTTATCGTGTGATAAACAAACCTGAAACCCCGCGATTGCCCCTGCGTTGCCTCCACACTGACCCTGGGATAATATATGTGTGATAAGGGCCTTTGTGTGATAAGGCCTAGGTAACAAACAGTGCTGCAATTCCCACTTCTTCAAACGACGTTAAAAAGGTACAAGTGCCACCTCCAATTCCACTCTATAGGAGGGCCTAAGTAATCTGAAAGGCACTAGTTCCCATCTGATCATTGAGGCTAAGCAGTGCCAGCCTTGGTTAGTACTTGGATGAATGATTGCCAACCAATATGGGTGCTGTAGGGTATATTTCAGAGCAAGGGATTGGCAAAACGGGTTATAGACTGCAAGATGGATGGTTATGTTTACCTCTTGGCATCCTTGATGCCATTCATGCGTGTTGGAATAGAATAATGCAATGTTCAGATTATGACATATCCATTGCTCCTGTAAACAAAACTGCAGGTGAGAGAGAAGCCTTTTGAGGACGATGGCGATTCCATTCTCCAACACCACTCAGCGCATTCCTCCAGGATTTGCAAATCTGCTTGAAGGGCTGGCCAGGGAAGTCTTAAGGAGCCAACCTGAAGATATACCAACCTTTGCCGCCAAGTATTTCGAAACTCTCCTCATCGAAAGAGAAAGTAAGCATGAACTGAGTTAGCTTCACAAGCATTTAATAATGTGCACATCGTACACATGCCATTCTTCTGTCTGACCTAGAAAAGCCCCAGACAGAATGCAAGAGAGTATCCCTCTGTATAACATCTGAGCATCTATTTTCTTCCCCCCCCCCCCAACTGTACCTACTATAGGCGAAACCCTGCTCCTTTTTGATAGGAGTAATATTGCCTCTACCACTCTCTGCTTTAATAGACCTTTAGGTTTGTTTTAGTTGTATGTGTGAAGTTGTTGCTAAGCAAATTGTCATTAAAGGGAGTTATTTTAATTGCACATGGCGCTGTAGCAGCTCTTACATAAGAATTCTATGCATTCTGCACAAAAATAATTCTTCTAACCCTGAAACCCAAATTGGGCAGCCAGAGGATATATTATACACTTTCAGAACAGTGTGGGGATTTTCTTTTAATTAGCAAGGCAAGAATAATATTTCCAGCTTTAGGGAAACAGAATAGGGCAGATTGATCCCCTCTGGGCCCTCCCTCCGCTTTAAAAAGAGGCCAGCAAGTAGCGTTAAGGGCATAGCTCTGTGTGGAACTGGAGAAAACTAATAGTGCACCACTGTAACATATTAAGGAAAGGATAAAGGCATGATCCTATATGTGCTTTGAATGTACAGGACATCACCTCAGTTGTTGTTTCTTTTGTAGAGTTAAACATTTTTAAAATCATGTTGCATCTTTATCCTTTCCCCCCCAAAAGAAATAAAATACAAAGTATTGACCCTCCGTTTTTGTGGGGTTCCGTTCCAGATCTCCCCCCCCCCCCCCCAAAAAAAAACCCCCGGAGACTCGCATTTTTTATTCTTATGAGAAAACTGAATGTGCATTTCATTTTTTAAAAAATCTTTTTCAGAAACTGGGTATGATCCAAGTGAATGGGGAGCAAAGCTAGACGATAGATACTACAATAATCGTGCTTTTAATGTAAGTATTGGTATGCTGGGGCCATCTTATCGCCGTCACTGTGCGGACTTGGGACCAAACTAGTGATGGCATAGGATATTAGGAAAAAAGATTTCTAGTAGCAATGGGAAGAAGAATTGAGTGGCATTGGGAGTGTCATAGGATGGAAAATTAACCCTGCTCCACTGTGTAATTCTTAGATTGTTCGCCATGGGTACGTTTACTTTATCTATTTTATTGTTTGTATGTACAGCGCTGTGTAAATCTACAGCGCTATATAAATAAAACAACAACAACAATAATAATATATCCTACTAAGGCTGCTCATCTTACATGGTCACTAGTATATGGGGGTAGGGTGGGATATTAATTGGAAAGAGAAGGGTGTGTAAATGGAAAACCCTTTTATTGGCACCAGTGCTGTGTTGGGAGGGCTGACAGAGTTAGGAGTGTGGCACTCAGGATCGTCCCTGTCATATCTAATTACACTTTTGGTATGGATTCTGCTAACAGTATCCTCCTTTGTCATATGATATCTTGCGACATCATTCAGGTGAAATTCTGCATGGAATATAGCCTAGCTTGAGCACAGATTTAGGCTGATGCGCCCAGTGAGTCATTCCAAGGATGATTTTACATGTCAACTCTGTTCAGACACTTCACCAAACAGTTGTGCTTCTAAATGCACAAGCAAGCTGTGACTGAGAGCTGTTTTCATTTTATGTCTACTCGGCACCTCTCTTTGTATGATGTAACTGCTTCCTGAGATGGAATACAGTTATAAACATACTTTATCAGTTCAAACTATTGTTAGCATCACAAACCATAGCCTATCAAAGTAAATGCTTATAGTTTGGGTTCTAGATCCTTCTTTTTGCAGGATGTATGAATTATAAGTTGAAAAATAATTGCAAACATTTAATGAGGAATTGAATGTGTGAAGCTGTCATAGTAGATTGATATAACAATATGATGGAGGACAGAATAAGCTAATTATGTGTTTGTTTTTCAGTGGTATCTAATATAAAGTGCAATCATTCCTCTCCATTGCTATTTAGGCTAGGGCTGATAGATGGTGCAGTCCAACAGCCCTTGGAGAGCTACATATTACCTATCCTTAGCTTAAGAGCTTCTCTGGACTTTCTCAGCTAATGTCTTAATTGGATCAAGATTTTAAATAAAGTATCACTTGTATTCCCCTGCTTTGGTGTTCTTCTTAAAGGCTGGTGCATTACACATTATGTCTGCTTTTGCAGGAACTTGCACCGCCAGGTGGTGGGGATAAATCAGAGGAGAAGGGGGAAGAACCTGCTGCAGAGGCAGTAAGTAATCTTTCTAAATGTTCATTACATAGCTTTCCTGAAACTGAAAAGAAACTTTCCATTTCTGTGTGGTGTTAACTTTTGCTGCTCTTAGTATGCCTGAAAAACTACACTGAATTTGCACAAAACCAATAAGGCCAAATGTGGGTCTCTTTCCTACTGTGCAGTAATAAAGTTTTGACACTGCTGTGGCTACCTCCTTGAAAATCATGGGATTTGTAGTTTGGTGAAGCATTCTGAGTACCTCATGAAGCAACAAATCTTACAATTCTACTGGATGGGAGTGCGGCAGTTCAAGTGGCCTCAAAGTGCTATACTGTAATTGTATAGTGTGAAAGAGACATTAATCCCTACAAAGAGTGTAACTTGTCCTTATTCATAATTTTTTAAATTCATTTTCTGGTGAACGATGGAGTCCATTCTTACCTAGTTTGAATTTTAGTTTGAACGCCCGATTGCTGATCCCCTTGAATCTAAGAAATGTGTAAGAGAGGAATTTGATAAGTGAGGAAAGTTCACCCATCTCTAAAGGTGTTTCTAATAGTTTTCCCAGATACATAGCCATTTCAACTGGCTCTTCCAGCCAACATACAGTTTATTCATTCTGTAATTTAGGAGATTATCACATACGCCTTGTCCTGTCTTTTTCCAGATGGAATAAGATGTGAATTTAACTGTCAAACATGGGTCTAATCGCATTCTTCCAGGGCCGGGCATCCTTGAAAAGCCACGGGATAAGCCTGGGTTGCATATGGGCTGCATACTCCTGGCCCTGGGAGAATGCAATGAGACCCAACTTTGACAGTTAAAAGCATGTCTGTCCCAAGATCAGGGGAAAAGACGGGATAAGGCATGTGTGGTAATCACCTTACATTTAATAACAGGCAGCCAACAGCTGATAACAGCTTCATACTTTCTCACATAGGTTTCCCAACAAAGATCAATATCTGTTGGAAAGAAAAAAAATAGATGCAGTTCAAAGAAAGCCCATAGGTTCTGTTGCTTTGAATGAAAAATACTATCAGCACAATCTTGTATGTTTTATTCAGAAATAATTCCCATTATGTTCAGTGGGGCTAACTTCCAGCTAAGCGTGATTAAGGTTGCAACCATAGACAGCAGTTTAATTCACACATTTAAGTCACTGGGACTGAAAGCTGATTACCCTTAGCTTAATTTTTGAAGAGTAGTACAGACATCTTTGCCTGTAATAGGCAAAGACTAGGAAAACGCATTTGCTATTAGCATTCTTCTTTTCCCTAGTAAAAGATTTTTGTTCTTGTATCCCCAGGATGAACAGTTGGTATTATTTAAGTGCTAAATTTTGAAGTTCTTAGCTGGCAAAACTTCCTTTTGAAAGATGATGGAAAGCTGTCCAAGTGACATCCACAAGATCTAGTATTAAAAATAGCCCCACTGATTTCTTGTAGAAAATATGTATTTTTAAAAATGGCAAAACGAGAAGCAACTTGTTTTTCCACCCACCCTGGCTATAATAAGCCAACTTCCAAAATGCTTTTGAGTAATGAAGATGTGCATTACATTGACTGAATATTTATTTTGCAAACACGCACAACTTCAGTACCATCAGTCTGTGAAATGCAAAGCTTTAGATTTATAACTCTGTTTTTTATTTGTAAAGGAGGAGTCAGTCAAGAAAGCAGAAACTAAAGGAAGTGGTATTAATTTAACAGAAGAACAAGCTGCTATAAAAATCCAGGCCACTTTCAGAGGGTACAAAACACGAAAAGAAATGGAAAGCTCAAAGGAAGAGCCAAAAGAAGGAAAGGAAGAGGAAAAGGAGGAAGGAAAGGAACCTGAGAAAGAAGCAGGAACAGAAGCTGGAACAGAAACCAGGAAGGAGGAAGAAACCAGCAAACCTGACCAAAAAGAGCCACAGTAATCAGACACAGCAATCCTGTCAACAGTCAAGTTTTAGAACCGACTGAAGGCAAAAGTCCCATTGGTCTGCTTCAGATACATGCGCCAGATTTATGAGATAAACCACAGACTTAAAAAATGCATCATGTCATTCTCGGTGCACACTGGCAGATCAATAAACTGAATCTGATTAATGCACAATTCTGAGTGACTAAAACTATACTGTGATTCATACCATTCTATCCTTTTAAATACATTAAAGAGGGAAAGGGTATGTGATCTTGTAGGTTTGTTAGGACTTGTTTGCACTGTCCATCAGTTAGGAAGCTCTTTTGGTCCTCTGGACGTCAAAGGAGCCCTGGTGTCACAGTGGTTAAATGCCAATCCTGCAGCCACAACATTGTAAGTTCAATCCTTGAGGGCTTCAAAGTCAACTCAGCCTTCAGTCCTTTCGTAGGTCAGTAAAGTGAGTGCCCAGCTTGTTGGGCGCAATTGGCTCACACACTGTAAACCGTTTATATTTATTTAAATAGGTAGTGTGTCCAGAGAAGGGTGACCAAAATGGTGAAAGGTCTGGAAACCACAACCTATGAAAAGAGGCTTAGGAAGCTGGGTATGTTTAGAGAAGAGAAGATTAAGGTGTGATATGATATCCATGTTTAAATATTTGAGTCCTCATATTGAGGATAGAGCAAGCTTGTTTCTGCTGCTCCAGAGAATAGGACCAGAACAAGGGAGGAAAAGAGATTTCACCTCAACAGTAGGAAGAATTTCCTGATGGCAAGAGCTGTTTGACACTGCTTCAGAGAGTAGTGGAGTCTCCTTCTTTGGAAGTTTTTAAACATACGCTGGACAGCCATCTGTCAGGAGTGCTTTGGTTGCATATTCCTGCATGGCAGGGGGTTGGAGTGGATGGACCTTGTGGTCTCTTCCAACATTATCATTCTATTCTAAAAATCCAGGGCTACCCTGAGACATTTTGCTGCTGCCCAGGACAAGATGGCAGTTCTTCTTCCTGTTCCATGCACAAAGGTCAACCAGACTGAGTAGAATCATAGACTCATAGAGTTGGAAGAGACCACAAGGGCCATCCAGTCCAACCCCCTGCCATGCAGGAAATCTCAATCAAAGCATCCAATGAATTCTCCTTGCATGCTGATGGTGAGGCAGCATTCAGCACCACAGGTGACAGCAGGTTGCACGGTACACACAACTCTTAATAATCTTAACTGATACAGCTCAATGTCTCCTTGCATCTGCTACCTGAGGTAGCTCCCTCATTGTCTAATGATAGGCCAAACCTGTATCTAATACTCAACAGTGGATGTCCTCCAGACAGTTCACAGCAGCTTTTTAAGTATCATCTCAGCTTACAAGGTGCCCAAGAGTCTTCCCTCTGACCTCCTCCACTGTAACACTTCGGTTCTTCTTTTTCCACTCATTGCATATTCATAATGCCTGTGATAATAGCAGACGTTACATTCTTGTAAAGGGAACTGTGGCAGCCTCCTGGGATGCTGAGAAACTAAAATTAGCAATATCATCTAGGGAAACAGGCAGATGTAAATCACTTCCCTCCCTCCTTAAGACACATCAGAGCAGGATCCTTTTAGGCAACGGCACAAATATTCTTACCCTTCTCTTTTATTTTTATTTTTTTAAAGATGAGTAAGAAATCTCATCTGTTAATGTATAATAATTACAGAGACCTTGGGGATATATCCAATTATTGGTGACAATTTATTAAGTTTTCATTAAACAAATGTCATGATGAGCTAATCTTCCACCCCAAGAGCATACAAAAGGAGGCAAATAGCTCTTTTGTTCCTCTGTCTTTCTTTTAGACAGAACTGTTATGAAGGGATAGGAAAGGAAGTCTTGCTCAAAGAAAAGCTGACAACCTCAGAGCTCATTTTTTTGGTGGTTTATGTCCCAATGTAACTTTTTCTTTTCATAAGACACATACAGAGGAAGACTGAAAACCTCTGGCTGCTCCTTGTGCCCATATCTTCACCCCAAAGATGAACATGCCAGATACCTGAACCTGGGCAAGTTGCTCCAGGTGTGGCTCTAGAAAGAAGATTTGTAGTTAAGTTTCAAGTGCCATTCTAGCTGGCTTTTTTCCATGGGATGGGAAGGGTGCATCTGTTCCTTTTCTTCATACGAAATTGGAGATACATCTCAAGATGCTCAAAAGGCAGTTGCTTTAAGAGTAAAAATCTCTGATGTGTATCAGACTGTGAAAACTGACCCCTCTTTAAATCAGTTTCCAGACAGGTTTATATCAGAGTGTGAATGAGGCCTAAGCTAGTCTAATTTCAAAGCTGTAACTGAGAGAAATGTAAATCTTTGGATCAATTCAAAACTCAGATGATCAAACAAGAATACAGTTGAAGCGTTTTTTTAAATGACTATCTTCAGGATGAACACTGAGTGAGTCAAACAACCGATCAACACATTGTCCATTCCTAGATGGCGATATATCACTGCAAGTGCATGTAGTCAACATATGAGGCTCAATTTCATCTCTTGCTCACTATCCAACATTATTTATGAAGGTGTGAAAAGGAGATACTTGCTGGATTTCTTTTTAAAACTCTATGTTGGATGAACTCTGCCCTTCAGAAGGCCTGATCTTAAAGCTTTATAGGCTAAGCTACTAAGAGATTTTCATTTCCAAGGTGTTTGGTTAACAACCAAATAACTAAACTGCCAAACGCCTTGGGACTGCGGCTACAAATGCATTAAATATGTGTTGTTTTTATGTGTCTTCAGGTTAACTCTGACTTACTGTTGTTCCATTGTAATGCTTTCTTGGCCAGATATTCAGAGAAGGTTTGCCATTACCTTCCTCTAAAACGGAGAGAGTATGACTTGCCTAAGGTCATCCAGTGGGCCTTCATGTCTTAGCAAGGATTTGAATTGTAATTTTCTGGAGTCACTATATCATGCTAACTCTCACATCAAATACACACTCCCTTAATAATGCAGAAGTAAGAAGAAAAACTAATGTGAGTCTCTGAGCCTAAAATAAAATAAAATATATAACTTTTAACAATGGGAAAATTCTCCACTCAAGGTTCAAAAGGTAGTTTGGGTCCATGGTCTGGGTAGCCACACTGAAAGGACTGGTTAGCTGCTCATTTGGGGAAAGAAGCCAGTAAGTAAAATCAGTTTTGGCACATATAAGGGAAATTCCAATAACATTGCTTTATATATTACACTTTATTCCAACTAGATCAGCATACATTGGCTTGGTTCCTGTTGGTGGTCCCAGTACTACTGAATCATTTCTTTAATGGTGAGTCACCATTTATGTATAGATTCAATGCACTTACTCCAGTTGTGACTAACATTAGCAGTCAGAACAATAGCAGAGATTATTTTAATTTATGTAGCAGATGCTGTAGCAGCATTGGGACATATCCGCATATGCTTTGGGCATGTTACTTTGGTTGTAGGTCACGAACGAAATTAGGGAAAGTATCAGTCATTCTGAATATCTTTGCTAAATATCTTCTCAAGAGCCAGATCGAACCTTTTACACCAGGTTCTTGGAAACATCCAAATTTTTTTGCTGTGAGACTGGAAATTGCTGCAAGGCAGAAGGAGGAAGTCTCACATTGCAATCTAAGTGCCTAGTAAACTACCACATGAGATTGCTTTCCAAAAGCCATTAATAGGACCATTGTTCTTCCCAAAGTTGCCCAATTCCTCCTCTAAAGCCATTTAAAACAGTACAAGATATTGCTGCAATGACTACAACTTCTCTCATTATTTCTACCTGCCTGTGGAGGGAGAAATGAATCCTTTCAACAGCAGCATATTTTCAGCACATCATACTATGCAGGGTTATTATACATAAATACAGATGGAAGCTGCCAGGAATTGTGTTGAACATGACAGTAATTGCTCTAGTGTTTACAATAGCTGCAATCCTGTGCACAACTTTAGCTATTTGGAATGAGAGCCACCATCTTTCCTTTCTAAGAAAAACACAAAGCAGACAGTCTAAAGCATATGATGTGCAACCGAATTTTATGCACATTTATTCAGAAGTAAATGGAACTGTATTAAATGCATACAAGGGCCTGTTACAGACTGTCAAAATAAAGCTGCTTCAGGTCCCTTTGGAGGTATGCTATTTAAATGATGCATGGGTCCTAAGAGTCCAGAGGTTGCGCCAAAGCCACACTCCATTCCTAAGCACTGGAGTGCAGCTTTGGTGAAGCTTCCGGACTCTTAGGACCCATGCATCATTTAAACAGCATACCTCCAAAGAGACCCAAAGCAGCTTTATTTTGGCAGTCTGTAACAGGCAGTCACAGCCTTAGTAAAAAGTGGTAGAGATCCTACACTGGACATGTAGCTATGATGTTGTGGCTGTGCTCCGGCTCCTGATATGACTGACCCCTGAAACCCATCTCAAAATACAGACAGCCATACCAAGGGAGGGAGTTCTGTGATGAGGGATAGAGTGGAATAGTAACAGATGATCTGCCAGCAAGTGGCGAAGTGATGAGCAGAATCAGGGTGTCACAACTCCTTGTTGCACCACTACTCACTGGCAGGAGGGGGCTGGACACATTATCCTTCAGTACCTGCTCATCAGTGCCACAGAACTGCATTGCTTGATACAGCGTCCTGGATTTTAAAGTGAGTTTTGGGGGCATTTGTGTTTGTAGTAACAGTAAATGTAAGTACCAAACAGTTACAAAATCATATGTCTAGCAGGATGCCAGCCAACAATTGAACTCATAAGGTGGTATGCATAGGTGAGGAACATTGGGAGCTCCAGTTTGGAAACAACTACAGGGCCACACAATTCCCTCCTCTGTTCTTTTTGATACTGGTAAGCATAATGTTCCACAAGAGGTTCAGAAAGCATCAGCTGTCAATAGGTGATACTAGCGAGAGAGAACTCTCTTGGCACAACTTTCTGGTCAATCAGTGGATGTTTAGGGAGAGCATAGCTGCATTTAGGAACTGTCCAGCAGCTACTGCACTGTCTGATAAAAAAATATTCAGCATACTATTCAGTAGAACACTTGGTTGTTCTACCATACATCAACAAAAGGAATCCAACCATTGACACACAGAATCAAATTACAGGGTCATCATATTGGCCATGTGTCAAAATACAACAAAATCCAAAATAGTAATGATTCCTTTGTTAATGCAAAGTGTCCCACAAAATTCATTACCCTTCCGCAGTGATTCCCAGAACGGGTGGCACTGCCTTCCTGGGCACAATGGGAAAATGCTGGGGTTGGTGAGGAAAAAGGAGGCAGCAGGGGGCCTTTATTTAAAGAATTGGTGTGCGAGTAAGAGAAGAGGAACTAGCAGCCTTTAGGCCCATGGTGGGGATGAGGATTGCATGATCCCTCTCATTTCAGGGTCCCTTAAAACCACTGCACAGCCTGTCATGCGGCGGTGTTCTCTGCTCTTTGCTTGCCTGCATGGCCTCATTCCTTTAGCCATGTCTTTTGCTAATCGTTGCAGCAGTCGCTGGGAAACTCTCGTGAGGCTTGGGCACACAGCATTGCTTATGTGGCTTGAAATGGTACCATTTCGTGATAGACTAACTCACTGGTGACAGGGGAGAAGCAATGGCAAAGAGGAACTTTCAATTCGGGACCTTGCTTAGGATTTGCAATCTTTGCTAGGGCTTGGTTGGCAGGTTGGAGCTGAACTGCTGCTGTTTGAGGTGTTCTGTTTTAATTTATATTGAATTGCTTTGAGTCCCATTCAGGAGAAAAGCAAGATATAAATCAAATAATAAAAAAGAAGCAAACAAACTTAGATCTGGGTGAAGAGGAAAACATTTGTCAACAGGTTGTAATAGGCGGATCTTTGGTCTCATCCGACAAGTTTCTTTGTACAGTATGTCCTTATTTATTCATGTACATATTAAACAGATTTCTATTCTGTTTCTCAGTATAAAACTATCTTCAAGGTGACTAATAGCATATGTTAAAACATACGATAAAGCACGGGATCAATGCAAAAGCAAGCATCAAAACACAAACACAGAAATCATGCTTATGTCTCATAAAATATGCTCACTACTTTGCACCAGTCTTTCAAATAGAGAGTATCTTCCAACTGTTTTTGTTTCAAATTTCAGGCCAATTTAAATGCCCTTATAAATCCCAGCACCTGTTAGTGCAAAGATATTTGGAAAAATAAGCCCTTTGGCAATAAGACAAGCCATGCAAGCGCTGCAAGAAGGAGTGGGAGCATTGTAAGGTTGCTTAGCAACTTCCAAACCGTTATTTTATAGAAGCAATTTTTAAAATGTAGGCAGGGAGCTCGGATGGAGAAAAACACACAGCTGAGCTGTGCTAATTCTCACCCTCTTGCTACACTTGCAGACAGGCACACAAATTCACACATACATGCCCTCCTTTCTCAGAATGGGTTTCAATACACAGGTCATCGCAGCAATAAGGGCTCATATCAGAGACTGAGCTGAAACTGAATTCCTTGCACGAATGCTGATTCGAATCCTAATAAGATAATGTATGTCCGACGTCAGATATCAAATATCGAACTATATAAAGGACCTGCCTTATGCCGGCACCTCAAGAATGCCCCCATTGCCCCCCACCAGTCAGCTTTAGATGGCAGAGTGAAGGGAACAGCAGTTCGCAACACATCCGGAGGGCACCAGCATGAAGAAAGATTATTATTATTATTATTATTATTATTATTATTATTATTATTATTTAAAGGCAGCAATTGTGATTGGAAAATTGATTTTTTAGTGAGATTAACCCATTATAAGATATTTGTCTGGACCAACAGTGTCACCATACAGCTGGCACTGTAAGCACAGGGCAACTCGGACAGGTGCCCAAAGTATCCAAGATAGGACCAGCAAGATGAAGCCACTATCTCAGACAGCAGAATTTTGGAGGTCACAAAAGGGCAGCAATCTATATTCATTTTAACTTGATATTGCTTTTTTTTAAATCATAGGAACAGGGGGAAACATGAGATTTTTTGCATGCAGGAATACACAATCAAAACTCTTTTGACAGGTGGCCATCCATCCTCTGCTTAAAACCTTCCAAAGAAGGAGACTCCACCATACTCTGAGGAACCGTATTCCACTGTTGAACAGACCATTGCATTCTACAGCCCACATTTTCCTACCTTTTTTGTAATGATATCAAGGGATACTTTGTCAAAGGCCTTACTGAAATCAACATACATTACATCAGCAGCATTCCATTCATCTACCAAGCTTGTAACTCCATCAAAAAGGGACTATTGTTACTATTATTATTATTACTGCTATTATTATTTCTTATCTGCTTCTCTGCATGGATTGAGGTGGGAACAACAACAGGCCAACAAATGCACAAGATCAGTTAAAAACAAGCCCCAGTTTAAAAGAGCAAACAAGACACATACCTGTTAGAACAATCCACATTTATAATTCAAATTTACAATTTAAAAATAATTGTAAAATCATCAAGATTAGTCTGGCATGACTTGTATTTGAGAAAACCACATTGACTTTTAGTGATCACGAGATTCCTTTCTAAGTTCTTGTGGACTGTTTAATTATCTATAAACTTATTTCTTTACTTATTTGGGTAAATTTTTAAATGGATAAAACATAGTAGTTTTATCCATACAGTCATTCCTCTGGGATTCATGGGGGTTAGGGGAACAGGATCCCTGTGAATATGGCAAATTCGCAAATAAGAGGAATGAATGGCCACCAATGATTGCCATATATACTCAGCTACAAGTTAACCTTATGTATAATTTGAGGGCAGGCTTGGGGGCTAAAATTTATGGATTTTGTACAAAACGCAGGATGCATCCTTCCTGAATCTTTGTTCACAAAGCAAAGCCAGAGAGAGAGATACTGAACAACAAGTTAACATGATATACACAAATCAATATGCTCAAGTATTAACAACAAGTTAACCTTGTGTATAATTTGAGGGCAGGCTTGGGGGGCTAAAATTATGGATTTTGATATGACCCATAGATAAGTCAAAGGGAAAAAATTGGACCATTTAACAAAAGGAAGAAGCAAAGGAAGGCAATGCCAAAGAACTTTCACAATTCAAGGAGGCATGACTGTTTGTGCTCAACCTAAAGACTGGCTCAAGGAGTGGAGACAGTGCTACAAGGAAAGGTTATATTCTTGCCTTGCACCAGAGGATGGTTCCTTTGTTTTTTGCAAGAGCCAAAGTACAGTTCTTACATTGACCCATGGATAAGTCAACTGACACATATGCCAACCTAGCAGTTTGAAAGCATGCAAATACAAGTATATAAACAGATACCACTCTGATGGGAAAGTAAACAGTGTTCTGTGCAGTCATGCTGGCCACATCATCACAGACTAGTCTCTGACAACACTGGCTCTTTGTCTCAGTAACGGAGATGAGCACTGGCCCTTGTGGTTGGACACGACTTGACAACCTTGTCAATGCGAAACACTTTTACTTTTACGTGAGTATATACAGTATATTTATGGCCCACCACTTCCACTGTGGAACTCAAAGCAGTGTGTTTTCAGCTCCTCCAATTAAGATCTAGACTCAGCAAGGATGAGGTGTGATATTTTTGGACAAAATCTCCATTAATGTTTAAAGAACCCCAAATTCCATTTTTGGATGGGAGGTCTATCTCTAATCAAAGAGAACTGCAGAACTGGCCATGCAGTGCTGGCTACTATTTGTGGTTCACAGTGTGTTTTTATGGTATGCCGAGGGCTTCATACTAGGCTGTCTGTCTCTTTAAGCATTTAGAAGCAAGGGGAGTTGCTGTAAAATAAGCTGGAACAAGCAAGTGAGAGTGTGTGTGAGAAATTAGAAAACAGGAGAAGAACTCGAGCAGTTTGAGTAGGTCTTATAGGCTCTCCCTAGCTGCGAGTAACTGGGTTACGTAGGCAAGAAGCTGTACACAACTTCAGCACCAGCAGAAAGCGCTGATCAAAAAGGACAGGGAAAAGGACAGCAAGTTCTCATTGAGTGGAGCAGAAAGCATCTCTCTGCCTTCTTAGTGTGGCACAACCTCCTGTTAGTATCCAGGATGGACTGCTGTAATGTACGTACATGCCTGTATATTATGTATTTCCATATAGTTGTGTGAGTATGTGTCATTGTGAGGTGTACAGGAATGCACGAGGCTGTTGGGAAAGACTGAACTTAAGATGCCAAAGGAAGATGGTCATGTAACTCTTCTTTTTATGGATGCATAAAAGAGCAAGCTGTGATTCTACTGGACTGTGCGGGTAGAATTGAATATTCTGAGCTCCTATTTATATAGTGAGGGAATGAAGAATCTCCTGGCTTTCCTTCGAGTTTATGAACTTCCCTTCTTGGGGAACAGATAGGAGGCAAGAAAGGAACTGATCGGCTCTTACTAGGAGGCACAGTTTGTCTGAACTCAGTGACATATTGGACACGGTTTTGTATCAGAAGAACTCATCTGCCCATGCTTCTGCCTTGGTTTGAACTGTTTGTATGCTTTTACTTTTTAGTTTATCTTTGCATGTGTTTTTTCCCCCCAATGATGCCTTTTGAGATCTTTAAGGCAGCTTCTCTGCATGGCACAGCATTTTCTAGTTGCCAGAATACTGAACATGAAATAATAGGACCAGCAGACTGTTAGTTTATGTGTGGGAGTTGCTGCTTATTTCTTGTTGCTGTGCCAGGGAGAAAGAGAGAGGGAAAGGGAAACTGTGCCTTTTATTTAAGGAACTGAGAATGAAGAACAGGCAGAAACTGGTACTAAAAGCAGGGATCAAGGCTTTAATTCAGTTCAGCTCACTCATGAACATGTTGAACTTTGGACTATGGAATCTTAAGCAGATTTGTACTTTTGATGGCAAAAGAACACAAAGACGATGTAAAAGGGAGGAAAGCATGAACTGTGATGTTTAACACACAAACACATGTCATTTCATTCTTGAGCCTTTCCTATGCTTGCACCATGTCAGAGTGGGAATCATGCATCTCCCAGATGATGTTGGGTTGCAACTCCCAGCATTCCACACCATCGGCTATGCTGGCTTGGACTGCTGAGAAAGGTAATACTACAACATCTGGAGGAATACATGATTCCACAGCACTCTGGATGGAACAAACCGATAAGCTGATGATTCTGAATTACAACTCCCACCAGCCCCAAACAACAAGGTTGTGGGATCTTTATTGACCCAAGGGTTGAATTCCATTTCAGAAAAGTTCAAGGTTTCAAGGGATGTCATATTGAGGATGAAGCAAGCTTGTTTTCTGTTGCTCCAAAGACGGTGACATGGAGCAATGGATTCAAATAACAAGAGAAGAGTTTGACTTTAAGAAGGTCTTCCATTGTGGGGGAGTTTTCTTCTTTGGAGGATTTTAAGCAGAGGTCATTTGAATGGTCACTTGTTGGGAGAGCTCTCAGTGTGTATTCCTGTTTGGAAGGGGCTTGGAGATGTTATGGTCTCTTTCAACTCTATGGGATTCTAGGAGAGCCATATTCCAGTGGAAAGTGGGCCAAAGGCTAAAGGATGATATAAAAAATACAGTCCTCCCTCTGTATCTGCGGACTTGCAACCATCCATGGATGGCAGGCCCATGTCCCCAATGGTGGTGCATGCACATGGCCATGCTGCCATTAGGGACAAGTCCAGTTGTCCACGCTCCAACACTGGGCTGTCACTAATGGTAGAGCACCCACATGCCCATGGCACCATCGAAGTTCCATTGTCTATAATGGTGGTGTGGCTGCATGGCTGTTCCGCCATTGGGGACAGTGTGGACTTAAGCATCCGTGGATTTTGGTATCTGCAGAGGGGTCTGAAACAGGTCTCCCAAGGATACTGAGGGCCAACTGTATTAATATATTTTAGGATAAAATTCTAATTTCCAGTAACTAACCCTTCAGAGAATCATTTCTGTGTTTGGGAAGGGGAGGGGGATATATAAAACATGGAAAACTGCACAGTGATGATGTAATGGCAAGAGAGTATGAAAATCCAGGGATCTAGGCCAGATTGGAGCACCTAGAAAGGCCTGAAATTCTCCACCTGTGCTTCTCCATGTTCAAATATCCTGTTAGTAAGAGAATACGGAGTACAAACTATTCTGATGAGCCATTCCCAATTAATATGATCCCCTGTTTCTGCCTTTGTTGAATTGTTGACAACTTTATTAATTTTAGTGCAGAATTTTTAAGTTGTGTTTTTTCAGGATTCAGTCCTGACTACCATGATTGAGATGAAAAATCTGGGTAGATGTAGGCATCATCTTGGCTCCTGTGCTCCTGTAGGTAACTTCAGATGCAGGAACATTAATGGCCTGATGCAGAATATTCTATTTCATATTCATCAACCAGTGAGGTCTTTTTTGAACTGTAGATAACGCAATGGGACAGTCATTTTTAGAGAACAGTTTTTCTTTGTTCTGATACACCTTTAACTATTTCGGGTTTGTTGTGCACACTATGGAACCACATCGCTGCGAGTTCGAGTTTGGTTGCACTTGAATAAAGATGGAGTCAATGATGCAAATGGATCTGAAGCACATTCAAGGTGTGTATTTGCATTGGTTATTCACACAGCTGAGAATGTGAATCTTTGTAAACCACTTAGGGAGTGCTTAAATGCACCCATAAGCGGTATAGAAATGTACTTGCTATTGCTTTGGAGTGCCCCACAATGCCTACTTCTGTCTTCCAATATGGCCGCAGGGTTATATAATGCACCTTTATGTGCCAGGCCTAGATGGTGGACAAAGGTGTAGCTTGAGGGTGTTGGCATTGCCTCAGTAATAATTCCCCACCCTCACAAAATTTTCTTTCAGTCCCTAGATTTCTAGCACTTCTGAGGGTAAGACACTGAAAATGGTTCACATGTCAGATTTTCTTGGTTTGCATTCCCTTGGTAACTTTTCCTGTTTCTTTTTTTGGATACAAAAACTGTATTTCTAAATGCTTGTCTGAAGTTCTAAGTTATGGCAATGCTAGAAATTTTGGGACTGAATGAAAGTGTAATTTATGGGGGCAGAATGCTTATTAGGAAGGCAATGCCCTCATTTTGCCCCCCCCCTTTTAGGTATTTCTCTGGTGCTGGAATCAAGAGGACAACTTGGTCTGAGAGTAAAGATGTTACAAGAATGGCCCGATTGCCCTACATGACCAATTGGATGGTATGCGGCTGTTTGCATTAAAAATATTGGCAAATATTGACATCCTCTGCCTAGTGGAGTTCTGGTTGTGACTTTGAACCTTCTGAAACTAATTTTGCGACACTTTCTCCGTCACGTCTTGGCTATTTCTCATCGCATAGCTAGAATCAGATCGAAACCTTGATGTTCATAAGGGAGAGAGTTCAGCCATCCTCATTTGAATCCCTGCATTGTGTATTTAGGCATATGAGACTGCCAGCTATTTGTGTTTACAGTGTAATGTCAGAAGTAGCCCATTAGTATAAAGAGGAAGCCTGAATTCATTATTAAAGGCCTGACCCAGAAATTCATCCCTCCCCCTGTCCACAGTGGAACTTCTCCACAATCATCCTTGCCAACTCAGGAAATGTTTAGTTCCCAGAGGATGTGAGTTTGTTTTCAGCAATTTCAATTAAGAGATGGAAGAGTCATATTTCATTGCATTAAGTGAGATCAAAATCAGAAAGCACAACCTTGTAGTGCCTCTCCTTCCACTTCTCCCACTTCCACTGCCAACAGATGCCATGTACATAAAACTGTGCCTGCCTCGAAGGGCCAGCTGTGGCTTCGCATGGAGGCTGTTGGTGTGCTCTACAAGGCTGTATAGCAGGTTGGACCAGTGCATTGGATTTGGGGACCTATTTTTATGCACACAGAACCCAACATAAACCACACATATTGTTTCTAACAACAACAACAACAACATAAAAATGCACACCCTCCAACTGTCTTGATTTGGTAGGGTCAATCCTGATTAATCCTTTGTTGTCCCACATTTTCAACTGCTTTTAAAATGTTCCAGCTTCCCTCCCTTGTTCTCTCTATTCCTCTTTGTCTTCAGCTTACTTCAGTTGCTGCAAGATGAGTTTAAAGTGGGAAAGTAGTTTGAAATCGGTTAACTCAGTAGTGGGGGGAAAGGAGAAGTGGCAGTATCTTGTCCTTTTCTATAACCTAGAGCAAAAAGCAAATGACTGCAGCCTCTGCTAGCTTGTGTGTTCTTCCTTAATAACCTTTGTCATCTTGACCACACTCTGATGTTGCTTGGCCACACATCTCTCAGTTTTCATCTGAAATATTAAGGAATATGAAAAAAAGTTTGCTTCTGAAAAGTGCGCATCTTTTAAATTAACTTTTATGATGAGCTGGAAATACAGGCCCATTGCCTTCCTTAGAGGCTTCCAGGGGAGGCAATTCATCCTCCTTTTTTTTCTAGAAAAAAGGGTAGTCTAATCTGGAGAGATAAGGGCCAGAAACAGACTTGCGAGCCAGTGCTGTATATAATGTTGTATAGGTTTGAAATATAAGAGCAGATATCACATAACTCCTTGAAATACCAAGAAGCAACTCCTGTCTTCTAACTATCCTTCTTCAATCTGATATCTTCCAAAAGTTTTGGATTCCAGTTCGTATCATACTCCACCGTTTTAGACTCTGCTGGCTGGCCATTATTAGAGTTGCAAGCCAACACATCTGGCAGATACAAAGCTGGGGATGGCTGACCTAAATAGAGACTTCTCCAAGTCATAGATTTCTCAGTGTGCCATGGGCAGAGAAGAGTGCCATGGGGTGGCATGGTTGGGAGCCTGACATGGTCCATGGATTTTGTTTTTTACTTACATCTCTTAGGGCACCAGTACAGTATTGTACAGTACAGGGCTCAAAGCAAGTGTGACTATCCTTTGGTTCCCCAAATGTTTTGTACTACAACTCCCATAATCCCATACTATAATGGCTGGGACAGATAGGAGTTGCAGTCCAAAGCTTATGGAAGACTAGAGGCCCACCCCTACCCCATTCCTAAATAGCATCCATTACAGTCTTTAGGAAGATATGGATCAAGAAAGGCAACTGAGGACTTCTAGCCCAAAGACTCCCAAAACCTGGAATAGGCACCATGGAGTATCCAACCATGAAATGGGATTGCTAACTGACCAAAATACCATCTCGGCCAACTCCCGCACCTCTAAGAAAGGTCTGATCTCCAGGTATCTGCAAGTCACACTTCACCATGGCAGAGAATAGAGCAAGATAATTTGCTAGTGGTGTCCAAACAACTTATTGTTATAGGAACAACCATTCAGGGAACGGCAGTCTAGACAAGGTAGGAAGAGGTGGTAGAGAATCACTGACTATGGAGGTGAAAGTAGAGCAAAGATCTAGTTGATCAACTATCTTATGGTCTGGCAAGTTACAGGCAGCTTATCGGTTTGTTCCATCCATTAGACTAAAGCAATAGGATATGAGGAGGGTTATTGTATCTGCAGTGTAATTATAGATACTTGATCCGTCCTCTTAATTATTAAATACTATCAGAAAACAGGTCAGCCATATCTTGTAGCCAATACACTTCCTTCAAAGTAACAACTACTCTTTCAGCATCTAAAGGCTACACCACTTTGTTGTCACATAAACTCTCAAGGAGATGAATCCAATGTTACTGACAGTTCTCCCAGACTGGTGTAAGTGTGAGTTCTTACAAGGTTTTGCAGGTTGCCATTACTTTTCTATCAATGCATCCCATTCTTTTTTGGGGAGTGGCTGTTTGTAGTAAATGCTTAGATCTGCACTCGGCTCTTCTAAAGTTTTATTTTCCCCCAGTGGGTTGTGTGTGGTTTGCTGAGGTGTTGTACTACCTCAGATTTATTTCCACCTCTTTTCTTTTAATTTCTTCCCTTAGAATTACTGTATAGTAGGGGGGCATGGCTAGCCAACCAACATGGCAGTCACTTAAAGAAAGAGCAAGGCAGGATCTAAATTTTTCACAACTGCAGTTTAATTAAGTGGACATTGCATCTCAAAACAAGGTGCAAGGAACAAAATTATTTGCGTATCAATCAGTTTTGGGATTTTATTGCCTGGCTAAAGAAGACAAAATCCTACCAGAAGAGTGAGACTGACACGATATGTAGATCGAACAGAGGGAGTAAAGGAGGGAGAGGAGACCACATTCCAACTTCAGATCTACCTTTCCTTGTACTTCTTCTGAAACATCGTCATAACTCTCCAAACCCGGAATTCCATCCTGAATTTATCGTGACTCCATTTTGCTCCAGAGTTATTAAATTTGACATCAATATTAAAAAAAGAATATGAAACAACTCTCTGGAGAATTATGCTTTATTTTGTTATGGCTGCGACATTAACTATAGCCAAAAAATAATAATAATGGAAACTTGAAGAAGTACCCAAAATAGAAGATTAGAAATTGAAAGTCTTAGACATGAGAGAATTAGATATACTGGCATTTTTTTAAAATTAATAATAGATTTATAAACAAGGTAGAAAAAGAATGGCTTTCTTTATTCATACATTATATGATAAAACCTATTGCATGTTACATATATTGCATCTTCAGATATTTATCCATGTCCAAGTTTATTGTCACGTTGAGATTTTCTTTGATTCAACTCCCCTCCCTTCCACCATTTTCTTTTCTGAAGGCATGTATATAATTTAGAGATTGCGGACTTATTTGATTTTAGTAATATCTCATCTAAATCATTCTCAGTTTTACAAAAACCTTCCAATTTTAAGTCTATTTTGAATCCTTTGCTAATTTGCTGATACGGGAACCAATAACATCTATTCCTATTGTCTTCCAATTCCTTACTTGTTTTTAATATTGGTTTCGTTCCTTCCGACTTGATTAAATCTTCATGTTTTAGAGGTCTTTCTGATTGTGTTGCTAGTTCAATTTTCTATGCTTCTTGTGGAGATAGCCGGCATGGAAACTGGTTGTAGAATTTTATTTTGCTTTTATTCTGGATTGTTAGTAGAGATCTTCTTACAATATGATGATTAAATTCTTTGTTGGCTTCTGATCTTCTATACCACAAGTAACCGGGCCAGCCATATCTCCTATTAAAACCTTCCAAATCTAATAAGACCGGAAAGCTGTCAGGAATGCTTTATTTACTTCTTGCACTGCAGACCGGCCAGTATGGCAGATGAGCAAATTAGGTCTTTTATGAAACATGTCATGTCAGATGGTATCGATCACTTCTGCACTTCCTTACCTGCTCCGTTCTCATTGTTTGCCAAAGGAATGGCCACACTTTCAATACAGTCTCAATTATAGCATTGTAATTCTAGTTTAGTAGCCTTGGTTTCATCCTATGGAATCCTGGGATAGCCTGGTGTTCTAAATATCATCTCCCTAAACTGTAAACTGTAACTCAATAGGAAATTATAATGGAAGTTAAAGGACAGTCAGACTACTAAATTGTGTAGAATGAATGAGCCCTTACTCAACTGGGTCTTCCTCTTAAGGCTTCCCAAAAGGCAGTAGTAGGCCGATGTGATGTGGACTCCTGGTGTTAATTTTGTTTTCTTATCTCTTGTCATAGGAAGGGTCTTGCACTAAGCTTGATGAAGACATCTTGGACATTCCACTGGATGACCCTGATGCCAATGCAGCAGCTGCCAAGATCCAAGCCAGTTTCCGTGGGCATATGACCAGGAAGAAGATTAAAGGAGGTGAAATAGAACGCAAAAGCAAGGATCCGGAGGCCACAAGCAGCAATCGTGCAGGGGACCTACGTAATGGAGACTAAGTATGTCCAGGTACGGAAGTATCGGCCCCAGCTTGTTTGCTTAGTCAGGTTGGAAACTGAGAAAAATAGTTTGCTCATATTTCGATATACCTTCAGAATACAAGTCTTTGGTATCTTCAAGCCTAACAGGTGTCCATTCCAGATGATGATTTTTTAAAAATTGTGCAGGCTTTTCTGTCTCATTCATGACATTTTATGAGCAGAATCATCCACTTTGAATACTCTCATGTCGCTCTACCACGTCTTTTTTCCAATCACATGAAAATCTGTTCAGGAGACAGGATTCTGAAACGTATTTCTTAACAGATATTTACAATAAGTTTAGACCTGAAGAGCTCATCCAGAATAAAATATATAACAACACATGACATAAAATACTGTACAGTCATCACCTCTGATATAACAAGTGGGTTGCAAAATCATGCAGTATCTTTTAATTGACAGTTAGAAGATGTTTGTGAGCACTTTTGCAATTGGTTATACAAATAGTATGGTATTTGCATGTATTGTACAAAATGTCCTAGAATATCAGCTCTACCATACAGATAAATTAAAGGTTCTTTATGTATTTTAGCGCATTTTTGAAAGACGTTATCACTGACAAGCTTTCCATTGCCTGTAACTTTGATATTTACCACACAAATGGCCTAATATATTCTACTAGTAGTTTTAGAGCAATTGTAGTTTTCCACATTTTTTTAAATGCAAAGCCTCGCCATGACTGATATTGAGCAACACATGGGAGTTTTAGAGCGAAAACAACTGGAAGGCCATGTTTGCCCACCCTTGCTTCAGGTCATAAAATTTCAAACACTTTTGGTACAGGATCTAACATATTGTCCAACACTTCATAGATGAAAACCAGGATAGCAAATGGCAAAAAGTTCTTAATGAGGAAGAATACACAAGCTAGAAACTGCAGTGGTTTGCTTCTGCCTACTGGGAAAGGGAAGCTTTGATCACTCTTCCATCTTCGTGGTGAGTTAACTAGAAAGGAGCATAGACAACTTGCTAAGAGCTGCTAAGAGCTGTTTCATCAGACTTGCTCCTCTGGTCCCACCTTAATGCTGTGCCATTTCTGGGAATAGAAAACACAGGGCAAGAGCCTATATGAAGTGGTAGTAATACTGTCCAGTACTGTATGCTCAGTTCAGTACTCTCTCCTTGTAGTGGTGGCTGTCAAGTCCCTAGAAGGGCTGCTATGGGTTTTCTTTACCATTGGGAATGGAAGGAGGTGGGAGAGGCAATTCAAAAGATTCATCTGGTCTGGTCTTGTAGCTAGAAAGAACCAGGGCCATATTGAATGGCATATTGGGAGTTGCAAATAGAAAAAGTAAGTTCTCTTAACTGGAAAATCCCACCTGTGCTTCTTCTCAACATTGGCAATAGAAATTGCAATGTAAAGAACTGGTTGTCCTTACGCCCAAAATTAGCTGTGTAATTAGATCAGCCACTTGCACCCCCACCAGCCCCTGTTCCTTTGCAGCTTTTAGCAAGATATCATCAGCCTGTCTTCTCTCTTCAAATGCCTAGAGAATTTTCTCCTGCCGAGGCGATAGAAGGGTGGGCCTTCTGCCTACTTGATAGGTTGCAGAGGAGTAAAAGGAGGTGGATGTAGAAAGCAAGAGGAGACTGAAACAGAAATAGATGTATAAAAGTGGGCCAGAGCAGGTCCCTGGCACAGCGTGTGAAAAAGTTATCTTTGGGGAGTACCATCCCCACAAAATTATCCAGCATGACTACTTATCCACATTACCACCCCCAGAAGTTATGCCCTGCCACCATTTGCTCTTTGAGGTCACAGAAAAGTGTATGTTAGGGTATATTTAAAGCAGAAGTCAGCTCTCAGCCACAATTTTTTATCCGTGAATTCAAGCATACACGGCTTGAGAATATTTTTTATTATATTAAAAATACAGGGGGGAAAAACCCTTGATTTTGCCAATGTATAGAAAGGCTACCAATTTATTATGCCACAGTATGTAATGAGACTTGAGCGTCCATGGATTCTGGTATCCACAGAGGTCTGGAATCAAACACAGCAAATACTAAAGACGGGCCACATGCGCCCCATTGTTTTGCCCTCTGTTTGTCCCTCGCGCATAGATGAGCGACACAAGTCTCAAGACCGTGAGAACAGAGGGAGAACCGTGCTTCTGAAATCCCTCCAGACATGTGATTGTTGAAACAAAGTAAAAGTTTTATTTACAAGTCAGGCTGAATACTACTGTATATCCCTTTTAGTGGATGGGGTTCAGAATGGATATATTGTTTTGTGCTTTATTACACAGTTTGCCAGTTTCCTTATTTCTCTATTTGTTTAATTATAACTTTATATATGTTCCCTTACAAACTAGGTCTTTGTAACCCTTCTGGTCTCCATTTTGTCTTCATGTTGTCAGCATGTTTCTTTTAAGATGCTGACCAAACCATCTTTTTTTGTGGAAAAGGGTCTGGTCTGCTTCTCTCTCTCTTTGCAGCTGAAATTCACCAATACCAATACTTTTGAAATTTACTAATATCCCAACAAGAACCAGGGTGGCAGCAAATCCAGGATGGGTGTACTTGCCCTTCCTCTTCCCATTTCTTTTCTCATCTACACGCCCGCCGTCTCCTGCCACCCTGCCAGACCCATAAAGGACTGTGGGTGATGGCGGTGTACTACATTGCTCACCCCCATGTCCTCTCCTGTTACCTCACATGCTGGCTGGCCACTTGCACATAACCGACCCAAGATTACTGGGGACAGCCAGGGAACAGAGGTAGCAGGAGGCATTGGAAGCAGTGCACATTGCCTCTCCATTTGCTCCACTGTGCTGGCTTCCTCCTCATGGAGAGAGCCAAGGCAGGAGAGGCAAAGGCAGCAGCAGCGTTCTCCTCAGTAGGAGGAGAACCAGACTGGATGTCACCTGTCCTAGGATGTGTCTAATGTGGCCTGGATCCTCATACCTTTAGTCATGCAACTGCCATCTTGTTTAGTGTTTCCACTCAAAGGTAGAAAATGCTAGGCCATGCTAATTCAGGGATCCCAAGAATATCAGTATCTAAACCAACCTTTAAAGCTTTTTTTAGTGACTATGCATAAGAAAACCCAATTCGTGGGTTCATCATAAGTAAGCAGGTGACTTGGAAGACACACACATATATACACACAGAGAGACATCCAAGGTCCTAGGTAGGAACATCTTCCCCATAACCTGTTTCTTGATCCTTTTTAACTGGACCTTCGAATCTTCTAAATGAGAGACTTAATATATAACAATTAATTATCCAATGTTCTTTTGAAAGATAGGAAGCCTCCATTGCATCTGTTCTTCATTTTAGCTTTTCCTGTATATTCCTAATTTTAAAAAGTTATAAGAATTAATTTTAGTTTTAATTGGGCCTGATCCCTGTGGAAGAGGGCATGCTAGAAATACAACTCTATCACGGAATAGTCCCAGTTTTAATTATGACTTTGGTTTGTTCTTTTTGACTTATGTAAGAACAACAACAAAAAAATTATCTCTTCAAATATAAGTGTGGAAGAATCATCTCTGTGTGTCCTAGATTTTAATGTGGCAAGCAAATCCTACACACTGGATGTTAGCATGGAAATATTAACTCCCCAAAGGAGATGGACCTGAATTTGCATTTAATTTCTTCCTTAGTAACACATGAGCACATGCTATTTTTAAACCTCATATACTGGAAATTATACATAAAATAGAGTCAATCAAAGCCAGATACTGTGCAAGAAGCTCCTTACTTTTGTGTACATCGGCACATTGTGGGATTACTGTGTAGAAGACAATGACATAAAACTACATGAAATCATAGTGTTGGAAGAGGCCACAAGGGCCATCACAGTACTTTGTTGACTGGAATGCATTATATATTTAAAACCTTCCATTCTTAAGATTTACATAACGTCCATGTGTCTACTCAGTTATAATTTCATGGTATAAGCTGCTGGGTGTCTTTCGTGATGATTTTTCCCAAAAAGGAAAAACGTGAGGGATGAAGTTGCAAGGCAGGTTATGCAGCATATATGCCTCTCTCTCCTACAGCACTTGGTACCATCTCCCAGCAGCTGCCATAATTTTTCCTCCCAGTAATGAAGGGGAACAGAGCAGTGGCAAAGAATCACGGTCAAAAACAAGATCTACAAAACTAGAGGAAAAGAGTAGTTCTCATCAGCCATCTGGCATAAAATAAGCAGGAGCCAGTGTCCCATAACGCCCCCACAAGCTTTTTTTTGAAACCTCAATGAAAGGCCTTTTCTCCCCTACACTTTCTCATCCAAATGGAGATGTGAGTCTTTCTCTTAATGCTTTCTCCAGCTTCATGTGTACTTCCTGCCTCTCTCCTAAACCTGCTGTCCTTTCCAAGCATCATGCACCGTACACTGGCTTCCATCCATGATTCCATCCATGATTCAGCACATCCAGCTAGAAACTGTCCCTGGCTGCTAAAAATCAGACAGACTTGTGGGTTGCTCCTTAGTGGCAACTAACCCTCATCTACAGATTACAAAACAGCATGATAATCAACTGGATTTCAAATTATGTCGTCTTGCTTTTGATTATGACTTCAGTAGGGTTTTTTTCTTGTAATGGGCTAACATGGCTCTCTCGGACTTTGTACAGCAGTTTTGCAAGGAGCAAAATATATGGCTGGTGTGTTTTGACTTTTAGACCTGTTAGTCCTCCAGATTTTAGACTTTAACTTCTAGAATCCTAGACCATTAATATGGCCAACTGAGGCTTCTGAAAGGTGATGTTCACTTATGGCACATCACAAGGTTCTCATGCCCCTCCAGTGTCACTCTAATCCCTCACTGGCTTTGCAGATGCTAATAGGAAAGGGCAGTGTGCTAGATGACTGGGACTCAACCATTTATATTTCCCACAAGGTCTTTGAGGGGGCATTATAGAAAATTAAAATTGTGGAAATTCCTGGATGAAACATGGCATAGCAGGGACAGTTCATCTATTGGTTCTGGAGTAGGGCCAGTTCACATACCTGTTGGGGTCTCAGCAACTGCTATAACAGAAGCAGCCCAAGATGGTGTTTGTGACTAAAGAAATAATAGTGTTCCTTCACAGCTGGCTTATGGACCGGCAGTTAAATTGTACTTCAGTACTAACAACAGAAGAGTACCACTGCACCTGAATTAGCAGGCTAGGCAAAGGGGTTGAGAACAGTTTATCTGGTCGTAACAACAGGTTTTCTTGGCTAGAGTTGTTCAGATAAGATATGCATTGCCTTCATCTCAGGCTGAGAGCATATGATTTGCCCAAGGAGGGTTTAATGGTTGAGCTGGGAATATGTCCAGGGTGCTGTTGTTGCTGTTGCTCCCTGTCATTTGTTGGGTGAGGCAAATGTGACTCCAAATGGGTTCTTATCTTGTCTCTATCTTAATCTGAAGGCAGCTTCTGACTTTTGCACAGTTTGTATTTCAGAGGGCTCAAGATATTTGGAAGAAGTGCAGAATGTATTGAAATGTCTGAATTAGACTTATAGCTCCCTACTCACCAATGTGACACAACATCCCATCAGAGTAGCATAAATAGTTGTATATGTAGATATCTTGGACCAACGTAACCCCCATATAGAACATCAATAGTGTGCAATGCATGCCAGTGACTAGGCAATGCACAATGTGTTACACACAATGCATAGTATGCAACTGCAACACACAACATTGCTGTATGTGCAACTCCACTTCTGCCACTGTCTGCAGTGCACTCATAGTTGCACTATGGTGAACAATTCTAATGCACAGGACTTTTACATTTGCATGACGTTAACAGTATGCCAGCTATTGGGTTTTAACCTACCTGGCAACATTAAATATTTGCATACAGAACATTAAGAAAAACAAAATTAAAATATCCAACTATTGAAGTGCTGGAGCTTGAAGTGTGTTCTCTGTCATCAGTTACACAATTTATACTATCAAAGAAATTATCCTCACTAAAAATAACTTTATTCCAAGTAGCTCTCCAAATTAAAAAAAAATTGGTTGTGGGATGACCCATATCTTCCTAACAGTAGTATAGAATAAGGGTGGGCAACTGTCCATCCAAATGTTGTTGGACTACAGCTCCAATGAACCAGTTCCAATGAACTGGGCTGGCTAGGCTTGATGGAACTTGTAGTCCAACCATATCTGGAAGGTCACAAGGGGCCCACGCTTGACACAGTGCAAGCTATTTGCCAGGAACCTGACATTCTCACTGTCAAAAAATAAACCTCAGATCCACCTTGTGCAAGGATTGAGCAAAAGCTAAACATGTCCTAGGCTTCCTTTAATCTAATCTGGATAAAATCAACCAGGTTCTCTTTCTGTAATCATTTCTTCCTTCTCCACATTACAATTTTATCTAATTAGGGGAAATTATCTCAGGCTGTGGTCTTTCCACTTAGAAATAAATGGTTTTGCTGTTAATATTGTAGGATTGCTGCTGATTTCCCTGTAAAATGCAGATCTCAAAGTAGAGGAGAAGCTATTTAACACACTCAGTGAGATATCCAGGACCTTTAAAGAGCATTGGCAAGGAGGTATCCAAGAGAGGGAGAGAAAGAGAAATGGTGTTCCCATCCGTATGTCCTCATAAATTTTGGCCTCGGATGTTCTGGAAGCATCTGTAGTAGGAAGGAAGCTGTTGAGTAAGGTCTGGAAATGGCCAGTTCAATTTGTCTCTTTCCTCTTGCAGCAACAAAGAAGAAATGGATGGAGAAGCAGCATCCAGATAGATTTCTAGCTGGTCCTCTGAACAACAACCTTCTACTTCCAGAAGAACAATCACCATCTCATGATGTCCCATGGAGTCTGATCATAGATGAGACACAATGTTTCCCCCCCCTTAATTGTCCTTTTCAGAACTGCAACTTCCTCTATTCCTTCTCTTCAAGATACCATTGTTATCATTCTCTGCTTTTTCTTGTTGTATAGATCCTGCATTCCTTCCTGGCATTCACTCTGTGCTCCCCATCCTTTGCACATTTTGGTTTTCTTCCATTCCCAGATTTTTTAAAAAATTAAACATGTACTTCCCTCCCATGCATCTGTACAATAATGAAGAAAAATATGCATCACTTGTATGCATCTATTGCCTGTTACAACTCCTATGACCCTTCATGTTCACTTCAATATATTATGTCCAGCATCCCAACAATGCTTCTGGTATTTACTGCCAAGCCCTAAATTATCAACTAGGAGGAAAATGCTGTGTTTTGTAAGCTCAGGCTTTTCTCTCCCCTATTACTGACAGCAGAATCTGGTGACAGATGATAAAAGTAAAGCATGGAAACCATACTTTTTAGACTACGTCATAGAATCAGCCAGCTAAGCATGCCCACTGGCAATGCTGTTCAACTATAGTTGTTTTGGGGGACTGTGTGCACCCTGGTTCCCAAATGGATCAATTCTGAAAGTTATACTCCAAAAAAGTCATGATTCCAAGTTATGGTTTCAAGTAATATAACCAAACATTGTATTTTGCCCCAGTATCATCTGTGGCTAAATTGGACAGACACAAAACTCTGAGAATGGTAAGAGAAGTATATCTGTGATCTTTTGGGCACTACTACTGACCAACAGGCTATGGCTGGTATCCTG